>NW_008690537.1:13635-80642 GCF_000695815.1 Acanthisitta chloris | reverse complement strand
CACAGACAGAATGAGGTCTTGTGTACTAACAAGTAGCATGAAGATGTGAGGGTGACTTTACAAATCTGCCAGTTACATGGAGAGTGATACTGAGTGTGTATGGACTTAGTGTCACAGGAAATTGTCATTAACATTAATAATAACTTGATCTTTTACCTTTAGGTTGCATCAGAGATTCTCTTAAATGTGGCACTGCCTTTTTAGGGTTTTGCACGTTGAGGCTTTGTGCTTTGTGTCACAGTTTATAGACCAATGTACTTTTCAGAATATTTCATGGCTGACTGTTTGTCTTAAATTCCAGTCACAATAACTTTGTGGCAATCCTGGACTTGCCAGAAGGAGAGCACCAGTACAAGTTCTTTGTGGATGGGCAGTGGACACATGATCCTGCAGAGGTAATGTTTGCTTTGAGTCACTGTTTATTGATTGAGGCACCTGAAGATGAGAAATTGGCTGGTTTCTCTCCCAGGGGCTGGTCCTTCCAGTGAGAAGGCATTGGTTAACAGTAGAAAGTGCAGTTCAAGCTGCTGAGAGAGAGATTTCTGATCCCAGCTGGCCTAGGTGGTAGCATCAGTCTGAGCCTCAGAGGGCAGGTGATGTAACAAACATGGGACAGGTTCTCTTGCCCGTTGGTTTATAAGTAATGCCAGGCTTTTCCTGTCTAGTGCCAAACTGCCTTTTAGAGCACTGTAGCATTGCTGACAGCCCAGATCTCGCTGTGCTGTACTGGCTCTCTGTGCCAGGGTGTTGCTATTGCTACTCTACATCTCTTCATAGTCCACTAATTGTGCCAAAATCTACCAGGCCTGTTCTTCCTCTGCTGTAAAATGAGGTTTAACCCCAGCCCACCCAGCAGTCCCTACCTGTTTCAGAACTCAGCATTCACACTTGCTGGTTCCAGTCTTCTTGCTGTCTTGGCAAACCTCACAGAAGCTCTCAGAATTTACCTTGCTGTCCATTTAGCTCTTTCAACCCTCTGCCTTGGACTTCAGCCTTCACGTTGTATAAACCAGCAGTGCCAGCCATTCTGTGTCCTACATCAGGCCTTGCAGGTCTGAGCCTGGCACTGAAAGTCATGTAGAACTAGAAGTGAAACTTAGTTTCTTCAGCCCAGACCTGACCTTAGCCTATAGCCCAAGACTGATCAAATGCTGTGGGCCTGGTGGGTTCAGCTGACGTTCTGCCCCCCAGTCCTTAATCCTGCACGTGCTCATAATGCAACACTAACTGAGCTCTTTTCGTATCTGGTTCTGTCATATTTTAATACCCGTATACCTCATTCTTGGTAGCACTGATTGTGTAATTTTGAGACTCTAGTAGTTCCATAAGCTTATTTCTATTCTGATTTTTCTATCTTGTCTCTTCCCAGCCAGTAGTAACCAGCCAGCTAGGTACTGTCAACAACATCATCCAGGTGAAGAAAACTGACTTTGAAGTTTTTGATGCTTTGATGGTGGACTCCCAGAAATGTTCAGACATGTCTGGTATGAGCTGACTGGTAATTTTGTATCACACTTTTTAATGCTGTTGAAAACTTCATCTTCCTTTTTATCTGGAGTTAAAGCTCCAGTACAGATGAGTCTCCCCTTGTGTCAGGCCCTGTGGATGTGTGCAGGAGTCAGAGATGCACAGAGGAGGAATGTGGAATGCAGAGAGGAGGAAGCCTCTGACAGCAACACAGACCACTGTGTATCTGATGAGGAGGAAGCCATGAGTGCTTAGCAGCTGTTTGTTTGCCCCTTCAATGTGAAGTGGCTGGTTTTAGGGCACACATTGCTGGATAAATCTCTGCATTACCACATGAAATCAATGCTGACAGCTTAACTTGCTCCTAATTCTGACTTCCTAGGTGGCTGAGGAGGTCAGAAGTTGCACATGAAGAGGTAGAAATTAGGTGCATCTTAGTAGTGCTAACACAGGCTCAGGAGTATACCATATCCTCAGAACGTAGTATAAATTATCTGTATCTTATAATAGTATAAAAATGCCTTTTTTGTCTAAAGTTTCATAATCTAGTGTAATGGAAGAGAGGTAGGATTTAGCTTGAGCTGTGTCTGAGGTCAGCCTTGCCACCTGCTCTTCATAGAGCTCTGTAGGGATGGAGATCAGAACTGACATAGTACCTTACCATCCTCCTTCAGAAGACCTATCCTTTGAACCTGAGGCAGAAGGTGTGTGTGGTTAGTTTTTGCTCTGTGCAGCTTTGCCCTGGACAAAGCCTTTTTGGAGAAAGTGTTATTTGTGAGACAAAGTCAGGAGGAGATTCTAGTAGATGCCTTCCCCTGTGTGTTGTAACAGCATTTCCTAATACTGATCTGGACTCTGAAGAGCTCTCTGCATTGCCCTGTCTCTGCACGCAGTAGCAGTTGCCTTTCCCGGGTGCACTGCGTGTTTGTGTCCTTCCCTTGGTGGTGCCCTTGCAGAGCAGCCTGCACTGTGCAGTGTCTGCAGCAGTGCTGGGCAGAGATGACAGGAACCTCTGAAGTGCAGTGAGGCCCTCAGAACTCTGCTGCCTCGCAGATCGTTTTTCAAATCAGACAGACTTTGGACATCTTAAATCCCCTCTTGGGCAGTGACTGATCCGCTGGCACTGCATCAGCTGCTGCAGTTATTGTACTTAGGTGCCATTGATTTCTTTTGGCTGCATGTGAAGATTGACTTGGACTACCACTAAAGCCGTACCAATAAAGAGCAGATATTCTTACAGACTAATTAAGATTAAATATTTACCATCTCTGTGGCAGAGCTGTCAAGTTCACCCCCAGGACCTTATCACCAGGAGCCCTATGTCTCTAAGGCAGAGGAGCGCTTTAAATCACCACCTATTCTCCCCCCACACTTGTTGCAAGTCATCCTGAATAAGGACACAGGCATTTCTGTGAGTACATTACTTTTGCTGAATAATGCCCTTAAGGGTGGGAACAGATGGGGGGGAAAAATCTGGGTACAGACAGGGAACAAACAGCTCAGGAAAAGCCTTAGGATAGTTGTCATGTTGGTAAGTTCCTTATTTCCTATGTCTAGATGGATTCATCTGGAGTAAATTTATTTTTCTACTTGACTCTCTTCAAAATTGCAAACTAGATTGCTATTTTTCTCCCCAAACCTTAATCTTCCCACTGGACACTGTTATGTGTGTTATGTGCCAGGAGCACGTAAGAGGTAACCGTGGCTGTGAAGGTGCAGAAAGTTTCACCCAGAGGGACCTTGGGTTGTTAGTGCCATGGTCTAGTAACAACAGTAGGGTTGGACTCCATGATCTTTGAGGTCTCTTCCAACCAGGTTGATTCTATGATTCTGAAACTGTATCTGTGATGGCCTCAGCATAAGCAGCAGTGATGTGCTGGGGTGTGGCTGGTTACAGATGGTGTTTGTCACCCATCAGCTGTGATGAGTGACCTGTGAGTTCTGTTATTTTCACACGGTCTCACTTTCTCTTCTTTCCAGTGCGATCCTGCTCTGCTCCCTGAACCCAACCACGTCATGTTGAACCATCTCTACGCACTTTCTATCAAGGTGAGAGGCCAAGGCATGTTCTCCTCATGTGCAGCTTTTAGGTAACCATGCCCCATGCTCACTTGTTTTCCATCTCCTGTAGGATGGAGTGATGGTGCTTAGTGCTACACATCGTTACAAGAAGAAGTATGTGACTACTTTGCTGTACAAGCCAATATGAGCATCATAGTCATTCATGACCAATTGTTCTGGGCCAGTGCAGTCTCAGAAAAAAAAAAGCTTCACTTAACCAAATGTACTTCTGCTCTGTGCTGTAGCAAATGAACTCTGATTTCATATTGTTTCTGAGACTTCCACGTCCTCCTGTATTTGCCTTATTTTCCTAGTCCCACCTTGGAAGTTCTTGGAAATGGCAGCTTCATGGCAACTGGACAGGTGGCAAAGGTGTCAAATGCCTGTTGTCAGCTCAGTTAAAAAAACACCAATTTAAATTAGGCTGAAAAATGTGAGGGCAGGAACAGATCAAAGAGCTTTAGCAGCAAGGCAGACTGAGTCTGCCAGCCCAAAGTGTAGGAAGTTCAGGATTCTCATGGAATCTTATTTGAGCATAACTCAGCAAAAACAAGATCATGACTGCTTCCATAACTCATCAAACACAATTATTTCAGCAGCAAGTCCCAGACTTGCATGGCTGAAGTAAGTGTGAATATTGATGATCTTTTTGTAGCAGCCTTTTCTGGGCACAGTCAGCAACACAATCACCTACAAGCTCGTTATTACTTTACAGTAGACTGGGGTGCACTGTTTCTACTGTGAATAGCTCTGTAGTTTTTCTCTTCATGAGAACTGAAATACAACTTTTCCCCTGAGGAATTTCTGGTAAAGACAGTTGTTTTTATGGCTGGATTTTTCTGTAAATCGTAAATGTGTCTTGCAGTAATCTGCTTGTTGAACTGGATTTTCTTGCTGTCACTGATGAGGACTTCCTTAAGCTGGGATAGGTAGCCATAAGGAAATGAATGGATTCAATTTAGGGATCAGTTCCTCAGTAACAGCCCGAAGGTGACTGTAAGTCACCGTGTCCCAGTGGCCAAACTCGTCCCTCCGTGTCAGCAGTTGCAGCACTGGCTGCAGCAGCACCACAGCCCTCTGTGCCCAGGGCTGGAGCCGGGCAACTTTTTATTCTCTGTTTTCTAAGTGATTCTAGTAACACCAGGCTGCCTGTCCTTGCTACTCGCAGCCTGTTTTATCCCAAAACAAATGCAACATTAATGCAAACCTCTTGCCAGTGTGCCCCGGGAAGAGCCAGGGCGGGAGGGACCCTGCTGGGCCCTCCCCTCGGGTGGTTCTTGTGCCTGGGGCACCGTGAGTGTGCCAATGATAACCAGCCCCGTCCCACTGTGGAGGAGAGCACGTGGCAAATGGGTGAGGAGTGTGAGTGGGGAGAGAGCTGCAGCAGCCAGGGGTCAGTGCAGCCAGCCACAGCGGGAGGGTATTCTGCCATCCTGGGCTCTGTTCACCAGCCTTGTTGCAATACTTTCAGTAGCTGAGTTAGACCTGGGTCTAGTGCAATGGTTTTCTCTGAAAACTCTGTCTTCATTCTGTGCTATGGATAATATTTAGTATTCTGACCTACAGAATTGCTTTTGTTTTCAGCCTCTTTAGAAACAAATAAAACATTTTCAAGAAAAGTGGGTGACTTGCTTTGTTATTACCCTTCTCATCCTTGGTAACCTTGCCTGCCAGCAGTTGTTATTTTTTATAGCCTCTGATTGCCAGATTGCAGTTTTATGCCTTGATGGGCTGTACAGGCTTTTCATTCACAGATGCAGCTTGAAACACTGTCCACTTGGAGTTAGTGAAGAATATGTAGGACTTTGTTAGTGTTTATTTGTGATGTAAAGTTTACAGGAAGAACAAGAGGCCAGTTACTTAGAAGCTCCAGTGACAGTGTCTTAGGGCTGTAAAGCTTGAAATGGGCCTGAAGGTTCCCATGGCTTCTCTTTGTACCAGCAGCCACTCTTCAAGCATACCTTTTTCCTCAAGCCTTTGTCCTTGACAGTGTGTGACTGCAGGCTGGATGAGGTGTGTGGGGCAGAGGCACATGCATGGCATTGGGTCCAGCTGTGGAGGGGGACAACCTGTGCCCCCTGCAGTGTTCTTTAGCTCGAGGAACTGACGGGTCAGGGCAGAGGCTGTGGGATGTGTGATGCACAGCAGCAGGTACTGCAGGGAGGCCTCTGTGCTCTGTCAGGAGCATTCCTTTAGCTTGAGCTGGTTGTGTCAGGGCAGTGAACGAAGCTGCATCAGTGGCAGAGACTGGAGAGCAGATCATAACAGTTCCAGCTAACTAATTTGACAGGATTGACTCCTGTTGCAATGCAAACACCCAGCTGTTTGCAGGCAGAGATATGTGCTGGTAGATAAGTGTGTGGCTATAGCCATTCTTTGTTGGTTCCCAGCTTGATGCTGCTGCTGCTAAAACATGTTCTCTCCTTCCCTGGTAGCTCAGCAAAGGTGTGCTGGTGCCCCATGTCATGAAGCACAAGAGCTGGTTCACAGCAGCAGCATGTGGGGTCTCCTGTGAATGTTCTGTTGGCATCAAACCATAGTCATGGTCTGTGATCTGTGGTCTGAGCTGCTCAGTGAACTGAAGGAGAACTTATGGTTTGAGTGGCTGTGAACAGGTGAGCCCTGATACCTTCCTCTGCTCACAGCTGTGCTTGGCCTGTGTGCCACAGCTGCAGCCTGTGTGTGATGGGCTGGGAGTGCTTGGCCAAGGCACTGGCAGGAAATGCTTCCAGGGCTCATTGTGGGGCTAAGCTGTGCTCTGCACGAGGCCCAGTGCAGGTTAAATGCTGTGGCAGCAAAGCAAGTGAAGGTGTTTGTGCAGGACTGTTTGGTAGGATAAGTGTCAGCAAGAGAGGCAAATGTTTTTAGCTGTGTTCAGAGACAGTAGCTGTGAGAGTGTATTAGCGGACAGAGGTCCTGCAGGGACCTCTTAAATGCTTTCATTGCCCACAGGAAAATGATAGCACATAATCTGAATGACCCAGAACTAATTTTTTGATAGAAGAAAAGGAGTTTAGCTGTTTAATAAGTTTGGGGTTGTTTTTTTTTCCCTAGTTGCAAACCAAATTGTTCACGTGTCAAAGACTAAAGAAGCTGAAACCTTGAGAAATGGAGACCTGGAAAGCAGGTGAAAGCATGCACAATTGAATAGTATTCATGGATTTGGGCTCATCAGTTCATGCTAAACTTTGTGGATTTTTTTTTCCCAATTCCATACATGCATGACTCACTCCAGGCTTTTCATCAGTGCTGGTATGGTGGAACCACAGGACAGGACCAATTATTTTATAGGTCCCTGCTGCTTTCTTTTATTGTTATTTTTGCTTTGCACTTCCTAGCCTTGTCTCAGCTGGCAGAGCATTCAGTGCAGGGGCTGCAGCCACCACTGCACCTGCAGCTGTTGCAGCCCCAAGAAGCTGTGGGGGAGGAGAACGCAGGGTGGGGGCCCAGGCTGTGTGACCAGCAGGTCCCCCCAGCTCACCACCTCAGGCTAGCAGGAGTGATGATCCATCACCTCCACCCTTCCCTGCCCATGGGGTGAGCGAGCACAGCTGTCTGCAGGCCCCAGGGCCTCTCCAGCCAGGGGCAGCAGGTGATGAAGGTGAGGTGTTCCCTGGCATCTGTGACCTCAGCTGCCATTCCCAGGAGCCACAACCTTCCTCAGGTAAGCCACAGCCACCCCTCAGCCCCCCCAGGCCCCTTTCTCTCCAGTAGGAGCATCTGCAGGAGGGCTGCTGAAGGAAGAGGTAGGGTGGTTGGTTTGGTTTTTGCTGGGGGGTGGGTTTTGGGGTGTTTTTATTGTATTTTTTTGCTGGGTTGTTTTCTGTTTGACAGCTGAATGAATTAGATTAATCACTGCATTCCCCTTATTGCAATGGGATGAATCAATTCCCTCCAAAGGCAAAAGCTGGATCAAGAGTTGGATTTATTAGCTCACTTACATTCCCCACCCACAGCTCACAGTCTGTGCTGTTATGTTTATTCTTGGCTGTTGCTAGGAGAGCACATTTTAAGGTAGATGCAGAGACTTTTGTTACAGTCACTTTGGGGACTCTTGAATAAGCCAGTACAGAAATAAGAGCTCCCTGCCCTCCCCGATCCCCTGAATTTCAGCACAGCATGTGAGGGTCAAGCTGACATGAGTTTGTGTAGGGTTCTGGGGAATCAAAAGGCTCGATAAATAATTAATTTTTTTTTACTCCACCAGTTTCTGGATTAGTTTAGCTTTGTTACAATTCGGATCATGCATCATAGGACTGCAACAATGAGCTTTAAATAAGTATTCTTTGTGCACAGAGTAAAAGAAATAAAGGAACATTGAACAAGTCAGCATTTCATCATATACATCATAGTAGGCACAATAGATAAATCAAGCAGCTCGGGGTTTATGTAGAGCATTTTCATGGAGAATGTCATGTAGACCAAAACGTAAGAGGAGCCATTAGTAACCCACCCCCACACCCTCCAACAAGCCCTTTATCGGGGCTGAGGGGGTGGCTGTGTGCACAGAACCAAAAACACTGAACAGTAGGAGGACAAATTAAGTTACTGTAGGCAGCAGTGTGAATATTAAAAACCTCTTCCTGTGAAAGAATACTTCAGACCCTGTAAAAACTGGTTCAGTTAAAAATAGATGTATTTACATTTAAGTCTGATCTAGCAAGTTTTCCCAGCAGGTGTAAGTTGAGCTGTACAGTAACTCTGCAGGTTGTACTCAATCTGACACTGGATTTGTGAATGGTCTTTTTTTTTAAAGTTGCAGCTATTAGGCCTTAAAGCACCAGTATGTTACAGCAGTGGGATGAGGAACTGTCTCCGTCCGCTTTGCTACCAGTACACTGCTGGGATAAATCCCAAACCTGTCATTAGATCACACTAGTATTAATTAAGATGTTTTTTTCCAGTTCAAGATGTGTGGGTCATTCACCAGGGCAAGACTGTTTTCCCAGATACTCACACATGGTTTACCTCTGCCCACATCCCTGGTGAGACATGTGAGGCAGGATCTAGCTGGAGGTGTTTGCAGCTGACTGCTGCTCTAGTATAGGATTTGGACAAATCTGCCTGTTTTAGTTCATGTGAACATTCTTGGTTTTGTGAAGCCACTTACGCTACTTGTTCAGGGAATAATGAGTATTAAATGCTAAATACTGCCAGGCTGTGCCGCCCGTGGGTTCCCAGCCCGGTGCTGGGTGTGGGGCAGCAGGGGCAGAGGGACTCCAGAGAGAAGGAAGGGGTCATTTCACCATGCCAGTCAAGATAGTTATTTGTTTTATTTGGTTATTGTTCAACAACAAAGTTCAATACGTTCCAGGTGGAGCTTTGAACTGTCCCTCTGGTTCCCTCCCTTGTCAATAATCAAAAGGTAATGAAGAAAAATCCTGTACTTTTAGAGACCTAAAACCTCATTTATGCTAACAAGCTTCAATTGCAATTTAATGTTACAATATTTCTTCATGGGAGCGAGGAGGACTGAGCTGAGGCCCCTCCAGTGTCTGAAGATGGCTGTCCACAACCACCAGTAAAACAAAAAGCTAGTGTTGAAAAACGCACACTTTACAATAAAAAAGTAGAAACCAATTCAATTCCCTTTTGTTACGAATATAAAGTTTCTTGTAAATATGTACAGTCCTTTGAGCTATTTCTATAGCAGGAAGCATTTCACGAACAAGACACAAGATATACACTTTCAGGACTCAACAAGCCCATTTCTGAGGTCTTGAAGATCTTCCATGAGATGCAAAGATTTAAAGACTGATCTCAGTGACCTTTCAAAATATTCAGACCAGGAGACAAAAACTTTCAGCAAGTTTCCTGCCAAATCATCTGACCTAAAATAACCCAACAGACAAGAGAACGGAATACAATATTCATGAAACTCGCCAAAGGGCACTGACAAGGCATTGGAATTTTGATGGGTTTCTAGAACAGGTTAGCACAGGCTTGCAAGGGACTAGCAGAAGTTTTAAGTGTGGCGCCAAGGGAAGATTGGATGCAGTTTTGCTCTTTCCAGTTGTAAAGAACATGGTTGTTCACTTAGAAATGTTGCTATTGCAGAGTGAATGGTCAAAAACCTGCTTTGAAAATCATTTGCTCTCTGCTTCATGTTCACAGCAAAAGAGAAGAGGAAGCAATAAAAGGCTCGAGGTTAGACACGCGGAAGCGAAGGTGTGTCAGAACCGCCAAAGCTGCTCAGTGTGTCCTGTGCCATGACACCAGTGCTTATTGTACGACAAGCTACAGCTCACGGGAGGAGCCAGCCCAGGCTGCTCCCTGGGGGGAGCTGAGGCTGGCAGGACCTCGATGTCATTGCTGAAGGGACCATGTCCAGTGCTGAGAGGAGAACACAAGCGTGACTGTAACTCTTGTCATAGAATAAGGCTTGTTAACTCTTCCTTGCCAAATTTCCAGAGTAATTAACGGTTATTTTGCAGCGTTAATCTAAAGGTTTCAGTTAATTTACAAGTGAGGTACAATACACTACTCAGCAAAGCAACCTAAAAGGAGAGAGCAGCCAGTGATGGTGCAGCAGCATGCAGTGAACTGTCATGCAGAAGACCTGGATAAAGTCTTACAACCCAGTAGCTTATAGGTAATGCACTTTGTCTCAGGGCCGGGCACAGGGGATCGGTTAAAGCAGGGTTCTTCCCTCCCCATCAGAGCTGCTTTAGAGCAATTTTAGTGAGAACAAAATAACTTTCAGAAGTGGCAGGTGAACAGACTAATCAGATGTAATTTTTCTTGTGTTCTGTGGAGAACATCCAATCACAGCTCCTATTGAAAGACTCACTCACCTTGGCCCTTGTGTTTCCAGGCCATCAGGGGCTCCCAGCAGGTCTCAGAACCATGACCAACTCTCTGGTAAGGGGTGCTAACCACAGTAACGACCCAGGGCAGGACACTAGTCCCATTTCCTTAATGAACTACTAGGGACTAAAGTGGATACAAAAAGTTCATGAACTGCTTGAAAGAGTAACAATAGTACAAAGTGCAAAAACAGGAGTGCAGGAAAGTGCAGAGAAATTAACTGAACTGCGAAGGATCTTCAAAAGCGTCACGGCTCCCACTGCGGAGCGAGCTTTGGCCCAGGAATGCTGTTTGGGAACTGGGCAGCAGACAGATGGAGTGCATATACTCAGTATATTTCCTTTTTTTCCTGCAGGTCAAGATGAGTAACTTTGTCTAGCTGAGACTTACACTGAAGACTGGTCCCAGACCTGGCAAGGAAATAAAATGACAGTTACAAGTCGCAGCTATTTCTCTCACAGGCACGAGGTGCCAGCAGCAGTACCTCACCCGCTGCTCCTGCAGAGCTGCCTGCTGCCAGGAGCCATCATCCTTCAACACTGGCAAAGGCAGGCACTGTCTGCATCACTCTGAGAACAACAGGCTCCCACATTCCATTCTCCAGGCATTGTCCTCCTTCAAATCCTCTACCACTTGATTTCCACTACTGAATGCACCTTTGCTTTCAGCCTGTTCCAGGACGAAGCTGCTTTTGCAGAACTAGCCCAGGGCAGGTGGTCACAGGGCCAGTGACACCATATGGGTTCTGTTCTAATAGAAGCTGAGGCACAGCTGGGGGGAGATTTGATTTGCTCTTGTACTTTACAGTCCCACCAGCCCTCCTGCAGTACGGACATGCCTTTTCCTGAGAACAGGGAAGTTCTCCAGGCACCTGGCTTACCTTATTGACTTGAGCAAGAGGAGTTCTGGCACCACTCCCAGGCATCCTTCCTCTGCTGCTGTCTTCAAACAGTCGGCCCGGGGACCGTTCCCTGCGGGTGCTCAGCAGCCTCCCTGGAGATTTCTCCCTCTCCAGTGGTCGCCCAGGGGACTTGTCCCTGCGCAGCTCCGTCCTGCCCTCGCGGTACCGGTGTGGTGTGCTTGGCTCCCGAGGGTGGCTGGGCCCTTCCGGAGGCCCCGGGCTGGACGCGACGCGCTTGGTGATGTGCTCGTTGTAGGTGGGAGGGCCTCTCTTGTTCGGGCTGCTGTCGTTCAAAAAGAATTGGTGTGAACAGCTGAGTGACAGAAACCTCACCTTATGTTTTCTTTCAGCAGAAATGTAACTTTTCTGACACCCAACAGCATTCAGGAGAAAAGTATCAGCTCTCCCTGAGCCAAGATGGACAGGACAGAGATATTTTGGTAGCTGAGTGTCCATCATGTTAGCCACGCTGGTAAAGTGCCTGAATGAATTGCTAATGTAAGTCATGTGTGTGGAACAGGCCAGAAAGTGACAGCTTTTCGTACATGTCAGCTGTTCTCTTTTCCATATGAAAGACACTAAAACTTGTTCAGGGCAGGCTGGGATCAGCTACAAGCCGCAGTTTCTCACTGTCCTGTGCACAGTGCACCATCAGCCCCAGGATTTATTCACCTGTCTGAAGTATTGCTGTTCTGCTGAGCAGACATATCACAACTTCCCAGCTGTCTCCCTAAGGCAGACTCAGTATGTGACAGGAAGGGGCTCTTGCTTTAGAGTTTGTTACTGCCAAGCCATGTTTAGTGTCATACCAACAGCATCTGAGCTCACCAAGCTTTAAAGTCAGAGCTCTATCTCAACATTGAGTAAGCCAGCACAAGGTCACAACACATTTGTGGAGACTCTCCACATATTCCTATAGCTGATGTTTGTTTGCCTTCTGGATTTTAAAACATCGATGACTCTACTCCTTGTTCCATTCCAGGATTACAGTAACTGGCAAATCACCAGCCGCCACCTAAGTATGGAACAAGGACACCCCACCATGCCAGGGGAAGAGGCATCAGGAGGGAAGTTTGCTCACGAGACACTCAAGGACAGTAACACCCTGACAACATCATACCTGCGTGTAGCTCAGGAGCCTCTGTGGTGCTGGTGCTGGTGCTGCTGCTGCTGCTGCTGCTCGTTGTTGGTCTCCTTCACCAGATTGCCCTTACAGCAGATCACCCGTAACTTGTCCTGGTAGGAGGAGGCCAGGTAGATCGCTCCCGAGGAGATTGCAGGCCCGAGGTACCGTGGATTTGGTATCTCCAAGTGGGCTCGTGCAGGGGTTCTGGGTAAAATTGCAGGAAAAAGCCTTTACAATTGCAACATGTTACCTTTTCCTGGCAAGTGCATACATTCCTGCAACGCAGGCTGTTCAAGGGAATGAAATGAGAGCAACATACCCCAGAGAAGCTCGTGCCTGAATCTCGATCACTTCAAGGGAATTGAAGTGGGTCACGAACAGATAGGGCTCCCTGTAGGCTGGAGGAGCAGCACAAAGACAAGAAAAATACAAAACAAATTCTCTATTAAAAACTTCTAAAACACATCAATGAGCACAAGAGAGTCTCACAGCCCCACGGGAAAAGGGAGGAATACAGTCTCTGTAATAAGACAGATGCTATTACTACGTGGGGAGATGCAAGCTTAAAGAATTGTTGCTTTGAACCTCTGTCTCAAGGACTTTACTAACCAAAGTATCATGAAAAAAGCATTAAAAGCAGAGTATTAAGGGAACAAAATCCCATTAGGCAGTACGAATGGCCTGAGGGAACCACATTGCCATCATGTATTCCTGACTACTTCAGACATTTCCAAGCACTGTTAAAAATTCCACTAGCCAGTTCAATCTGTGTCAGACTAGGAACATTAAGGAAACGTAACTCTGTTTTAGTTTTCCTTAAATTGCTTATGCTTCAGAACGTTTGCCATCTGGATTGATAGTGAGCTTAAATCATGGGGCAATCTGGGAGAACTGGGAGAGGGAAAAGGAACCAGAAGTGCTGAGTGCAGAGTACCCATCCCACAGGGATGCTTCCCAGTGTCAGTCACTTCCACCATCCAAGTGAACGTCCACCAACACCTACCGAAAGCTAAGGGTAAGCGATTCCACTTCAGGTCATCTGTCCTACTGCGTCCTCCATAGGAATCCACAAAGACACCAAACTCTGCCAAGAAAAGTCGTATCACATCATTTGCATGTGCCTGAATTGTATTCATTTATGTTTGCATAGACAAAGGCAGTTGCCCCTGGACTTTTTATCAGGGATAGGGTGCAGGGAGTATCTTGCAAATCCCAGAGTCTGTGAATTATTCCAACTGAAGTAGAACTGGCTAGATGTAGGAGTACTGTCAGGCCAAAAGGTGCTGCAGTTCTAGGTCTGTTAAAGTTATTATTTAATCTACAGTTGGGAAGACAATGAGACTCCTACCATTAATCACCCCAAATTACTGCTAGTGGGCTTTTGAAGATTTCCTGTGCATATTCCATGACACTATCCTAGAGAGCCAACAAAAGCAGCTATGCAAAAAAAAAAAATAACACCCTCTTTTATTACATCACAAGGAGCTTAAAAAGACTCATCTGTCTGCATGGAAACCAGACAAAGCCCAAGGCTGAAAACCCCTGAGCATTTTACCAGGATAATCAAACACCTGTTTGCACTTCACACCACTGACTACAGTCCTTCCCTTCAGGCACAGAAGCCTATGTGCAGGAACTGAGCCACAGCACAGAGAACTTATAAGTAAGGCAGAAGCAACCGCCCAAAATTCAGCAGCACTTGGGTACCTTCTGCAGCTCCTGTGCCAGGGAGCAGGTGTAGTGCCCACCTGTACAACCACCCACCACTTACCATGGAAACACAGCAGATACTCCTCCCTCTGCCCTGCTGGGTTCACTTGGATGATACTGACTGGAAAACTGTTGGTGGAAGCAGCAAACACAGCAGAGGCCAAAGTGTGGTCATTTTTATCCAGAAACTCTGCAAAGAGAATTGGGGGAAAACACCTTGATCAGCATCAACTTTTTCCCTAATTGCTTTAGAAAAGCCCCACCAAAAGAGTTTGTGGAGCCACTTGGAGCATTCCTCAGAAGTTGTCTCCTACCCTCCAGTGTGTACTGCTTCATCTCAATTTCATAGAACTTGTTGGTTCCAATGATGATGCTGTAAGTGGTCAAATGGATGCAGCTGCAAGGCTCAGAGGTTTCAATCTCCTGGAAAAGAGGACAGTATGGACAGATATTAGTTCACTGTAACAGTTTACAGATGATGCTTATTCTGGATGATTGTACATTGCTACATTTATCCTTAGAAAAGGGAGAGCTGGCAACTTGAAAGTCCCTAACAGTCTCTCAAAAGCATATGGACAACTCTTGCTAGAAGAAAGTTTTGTCTTGTTGGAGGTTCTACTTATATCATTGATACTTCAACCATATCAGCTCAGCTCCAGGTGCTAACCCTAATAAGATCCTCCTCCTTTTTGGAGTAATACACTATTCTGGAAGATGTTCTGCTCTGTAGCTCAGTTTTCTGGAGCAGTAGGAAGCATCTCCCTGCTCACAGTCAGGTCACAGCCATACCAAGGACTGCCTGTCTGGACAGTGTCCCAGAAAGACATAAGAGCAGGACTGAGCAGTCAGGGTTGAAGGACAGAGTTGTCACTAGGAGCTCTGTCAGTCAGAACTGCTCCAGCACAGCTGTACTAGGACAATGACCTCCATGCCTGGGTGTCCTGGTCACCAGGAATCAGAGCAGCTGCTGGAAAGGCAGACAGAAGATGCCAAGACAATTGCAGCAGGACTGACCCCAGTCAAGTCCCAAACTGCTTATAACCAGTGGAGTAAAAGTCTTGTCAATAGGCACATCCATACCATGATCCTCCCAACAGCAAGAATCAGCTCCCTAAAGCATCCCTGCTGTTAACACTTCAGAGATCAGCTTGATGGCTCCATAAGCAAAAGGAAAACAAACATACACAATCTCCCTTCCTTCTTTGTACAGTGTTAGAGATGTTGTCCACCAAGACCTGCCTTGACTGAACAGCTAGGATAGCTCTGACAACACACAATCCGCAGATCTTCTGAGGACAAGATTCCTTGCATAATTCCTAGTTTATCTGGAAATTTAGTTGGCAGAGGAGAATAGCATATTCTGGGCTCGCTGCCAGCCTGTTAGGATCTAAATTCAGTTGTCTGGATTGGTGGAGATAAGGAAAACCTGCCTTCTAAAACTGCCTTTGCATGTTCTGCATGCAAGCCCTTGTCAGAGGACAGGGCTGTACAGCCTCAGAGTTTCCTGCTGGCTGCTGCTCCATGGGGAGCAGGAGTTGGTATCAGATACAATGCCTGTAGGTGTTCCAGGTTTATTGGCATCCACACCGTTTGTGCCAAGATCTCATCAAACACATCTTTCCTCCTGAGGAGGCCAGAGCTGCATGACTATGCCCACTGCTTCCCTACAGCAGTGCCCATGTAGCACTAGGTGGGGAAAAAGCCTCAGGCTGTAAATTGAACCAGTGCCTCCAAAGTCACCTACAGAACCTCACAGGGATGTGGAGTTTGACTGGAACATCCCTTAATTTACAAATTGGAGAGGACATGGAGCTCCTGAGTGCCCTTGCAGGGCAGGTGGTGTTTTAACTCTTTGTCTGAGAAGAGATCCCTATTTTGGAGGGTTTTCTTCTGGATCTGTACGAGCATCTAAAATTTATTCCTGACAATTTGCTGGGCTTGTCTTTGAGAGGAGTAGTGGGTCAGATGCTCAGTGTGACCCACCTAGAGCTGGCTGAAGGGAGTTGCAGGAGCTCTGCTGACCCACCCTGCATGGCAGAGTGCAGCAGTACCTGCCCAGGTAGCAGTGCTGCAGGTGGATGGTGTTGTGTCCACAGGAGGGTTACACAGAGCCATGTGAGATCCACACCTCACTGCCTTGTTTGCTGCCAGGATAAAGTACATGTGACTCAGGGTAAGTTTGGAAAACAGCTGCCTATCCTGTGAGGGAACAATACCAGATACTCTTTGATTTTCACTGGTGCAGTAGGACAAACTCAGCCATTGCTTCCATCACTGCAAAGAGTGCAGTCATTTGTTATGGATTTCTCCAAAGACAACAGAGGTGAGGGTAATTAAGACAGTTGGATAATTCAGAAAGCCTTTTTTGGGGGTAAATATGTGAGGGTACAATTACAGCTGAGTCCAATATCTCATAAAATCACAGTTCTGCTCTGCATCTCTCCAAAAATGCCAACTCTTATTAAAGGAAATTGCTGCCTACTCCACTTTGAGTCAGTGCACAGTGCAATTTGTTATCATTTCAGCTGGCAAATAAATGCTCTCATGCGTGCAGAAAGCTTTTAGATGTTTGCTCCAAAGCAAAGGCTTAGTGATTACCTGTAGGGAGTTCCTGAGCTTACCTTTCTGATACAGAACTTGCTCAAGCTCTCATTGTATCGCAGAACAACCACTTTGTTGGGCATGGCTGCACAGATACAAAGACTGTTCTCAACCTGTGAAGAAGATGACAGGCACCATTCAGGAGGGCAACACAGAGCAAATTCTAATGCTGAGTGAGTGAAACAGATTCAAGCACCTCCTGCCACAAAAAGAACTTTGCAGAGATATGCAAGTACATTCTTAATAGAGTAATTACTGTGAATCCATGAAATAATGAAAAGCCTCTTCACATTCTCAGAAAATAATGTGAATTGGAACAACTTTGGTGGTTTCTTTTATAGTTGAAAAAAGTTAATAAAAAATTAGAAGGTTTACCACAGAAAAAATGTTTCATGAAAAGGGATAACAAATTCAGATAGGCTAGGTCTACATTTCTCCCCTGAAACTGTTACCTTGCACATGATTTTGAAATGAATAATGTTCAGTTTGTTACCAAAATAGTCTGTAGAAGTAATTGTTAGTGAGGATTTTTGCTGTTGTTAAATGTTGCATACTAGAACTGGGAACTGATGTAAACATCAAGAGTTGTCAGGTGATACAAACACCTAAGGAAATTCGCTAGCTGGAAACTGTTAAGTGACATTCAGGAACAAACAGTGGATGGAATTCACAAACTATCAAATCTCAAAACTGAAGTCAGGGTGAGGCAGCAGTTGTACCATGCTACGCTGGATTTACTATTATCCAGCAGTTTAGGCTGTATCATCATGGCATCCTGAGGAAATTTATCTATATAGTATGATCCCCCATACTGTCTCCAGCTCAGCCTCTCCTCAGCCCATACACTCTGCTTATGTGAAGAAATACATTTAAAACAAGAATATAGGCGTTGGCTGTGCTGCCAGTGGAATAAAGATGCTGATTTGATGACTACTAAACTTGGAGCAGTCGAAGAGGTGACCTGGGGTCACAAGGGAGCTATAGCCTACCTTGCCAGCAGCAAAAAGGTGACATCCTTTGACAGCCTCAAAGACATTTGGTGAGACATCAGGCTGGGCTGGGAGGTGAGACTGGGCTAGAGATTGCTTCACTTTCTTTACATCAACAAGACACAGAGCCCTTTCTTCTCCTGGAAACAAAAATGGTTGCAGTTCATCAAGGCAGAACTCCTTACTCTTTACAAAACTCTGTCCTGTTATCTAAGCAGCAACTCATCATTACAGGCTGTTACTGTGGAAACAGTCACAAGGTGCCATGTAAAATCTATTCCATATTATTCCTATTCAAAGTGAAACAAAACTTACAAAACCCCAACTCCAACAACAGGCAGTAAATCCACTGGGAGGACAACTATTCTCTCTGTGAATTAGTAGTGTTGGTAAGGTCTAGATCACAGCAACCATGGCCTCAGCAGGACACACTTCAAAATTAGCCAGGAAGTTTTATTTTACATTTCAGAACTTCAGTGGAAGTTGTTTTCACTTCTCTGCGCTAACAGAACTGGCAGTGGATTTCCAAGAGCTACTCTAATAAATTTCATTATAGCCCAAGCACAGTTCCTCTTAGACTCCATCAGCAGAGTAACAGTGTTCTCCTCAGCATGTGGGAGCTCTGCTTTGTTCTCTGCCACCCTGACACAAATAAAGCATGGACAGCTTAAATCCTTACAGGATGGAAAAACATAGAACAAGCAGAACAAGAGAGAGTTTGTCTTTCATTCCCTACAAATGCCATAGAGACACTTGATAATTTGGGCTTTCGGATGAAGATACACCCTAATGTTCAGCATGCCTACATCAGTGTGGGAAGGATTATCTCTGGAAAACCACAGATGGAGAGATTAAAGCTAGTGTTCCTTTCATAAAGGAATCTTAAATCATGACAAGCCTCCCAGCTTTGTTACACGGATCAATGTTCAGAGCAAGAGTTGCTGGCCCTGTGCCACAGTGGTCACATGGTGGTGCTTAAATGGTTAATTACATCAGAAAGAAAAGAAAGGTCATGCAGTGATCAGATGTTCACTGATCAGCTCCACACTTTTCAGACTGAACTTATAATGACAACTGACCTCTAACCTGGAAATGCTTTATCTCTGGTTCTTCCCTCCCTCAGCCTTGGAAACCAAGAAAACACTTTCTCATGAAGGTTCAAGCTGAGCCTTCGTTCACACACTCATTAACCAGCAATTCTCAGACACAACTGCATTAACCACAGCCAGGGGTTCCTGCCAATGTGCTAACAAAAAACCAGACAAAAGCCTGTAATGAATCCAAAGGCAATCCAGGTCCTTTGGCACCACAGTGCTCCTGGCAGCACAAAGCCATTGCCATCTATCCACTGCAGAGCCAGTGGGAACACACAGCCCTGTACCTGCTATCATGAGTAGCTTCTCCAGGTCCTTGATGAGGTGAATTTGGAAGACAGCACCCATTCCTGGGATGTGCGTTAAGGAATTCTTCAGTACATTCAAGGCATAGAGACCTTCTTCTGCACCCACCAGTACTACCTACAACAGGGGAAAAAATAGCAATACGTGAGGAGAACAAGGAATGCTCCAAGAGCAAACTTGGATTATATTCCTTAGCAGTGAAGAGAAAAAACAAACCCACAGACAAGCATATAATTACACCTATTGTCATGAAGGTACTATGAATGTTTCCATGGATGAATTATCCACCACTTAGAAAGGCCCAACTGAACATTTCATTACCTGATCACTGAAGGGCATTGTGCAGTTTATATCCAAACGGTCTTCACCCTCCAGCTTCAGCAGGGAGTTCCCCAGCAATTTCTGCAAATGACAAAAAGATTTTTTTTCTTGTTGAGTTAATCTTTTTCTCTTTAGCCATGAGTATTCTAACAATTTAAGGCCATAATTTCAGGCAGGCAAAAAGCTCGGCACAGATTTCTTTTCCTCAGCAAGCTAGAATTTGCAGGGATGCCTCCTACAAAACACTTAGTAAACTTTTATCTATCTGAAACACAGTAAGGCAAACTGAGCTGAATTATCCTAAACTCAGACAGAACCCACTGTTGTTCCTTTCCTTTCCATTTCCCCCAGTATTCTACAACAGAGCAGTGGAATTTTCCGAGGGGAAGGATTAAAGAAAAGTACAAATGTTGGTGGGAGCATGTATTTTTCTCAGAGACAAAAGAAATGCAAGCTTGAGAAAAGAGAGGATTTCCTGCCAGTCAGATATTCCCTGCCTCCAGAGCTAACATTTTCTTATGCAATGCCACTGAATCCAATTTCCCTTTACCAGAAGGTAGTTACCAGTGTAACAGTGTGGAGAAGGCTATCCAAAAACAAACCAAAACTGTTCAACCTCTTATTCTTATCAGGAATAAAACAAACTAAAACACACACCCCTCCCCACCTCGAGAAACAAAAACACCTCTGACTCCATATGAATGGGAAAGGAGGGAGTTTTTGCTTCTTTATTTCAAGGTTTGCTTAAAAGGTGGCACCTCCTGAGACTGGATTTAAGTCACATACTAACTGTTCTTCTTCCTCTGCTGGAACTAGAGAGATATTTGGGGATCCTCTGACTACACTGCCCCAGTCTAAAGCAGAACACTGTAACATACACCATCAGTCTCACAGTGAGTCCCTGGTGCTCACACTGCACATCACAAGGCAGAAGCAATAACTTACCTTCAGTTAAACCTCAGTATGTCAAACACTGAAAACATATTTTTCAAAACTCTGCTCCCTCCCAGAGTATTTTATTATTAAATGAAACTTTTATACTCACAGCATCAGCCTCAGCTTTTTCTCTGGAAACTCTCCCACCTGCCACTATTGATTCCAGTGCTGTGACCCAGCGCTGTTTGTCAGGGAAGCTGGGTGCTAACAGGTAGAGTGTTCTACCAGGCCAGCAAGTGGTGTGTGGATGAGACTCCAATTTTAGGATATATGGCACATCTGAGATGTTATATAGATAGAATAAGACTTAGATTAGTTTTTTGGAATATTGTCAGTGGACTTAAAATCAACACCTTTCAGCCTCATTGGAGAGAAGTTGTATTTATCATGACATGTTACCATGGCAATTTATACACTGCTTTCTCCTTTACAGGTCCTGCACAGCCTAGCTACTCACAGCTACATATCAGCTGGAGGTATGCAATCCATACATACAATCCTGACTTGACTAAATAAAAATAACGTATTGCCTTTTATTCAAGAGAAAGAAATTCCATTGTGAAAAAAAAAATACAAAACCAGCCACTTGACTGAAGTTTTCCCTGTACTCTTTCAGAAAAATCTGTAAAAATAGGTTATGGAAACCTTTGTGTTTAACAGTCTGCACCTTTAATGTTAAAGCCAAAGACATACAGAATCTCATCATCAGTTCTGTTCAGTACATACAAATCCAAACATCAACATTTTTCATAATGAGAGACTGTGTACACCCCACAGTGTTTCTGAGTTAATGGCTTTCTGGTGAGAGCACAATGCTGGCATGAGTTATGACACGTCACACTTGAGAGAGGAGGAATTTAAATAAACCGAGTGTTTATTTCGCTCTTAGAATTTACTTCCATTTGGGTCGATGATTATATGAACCGCAGCTTGACTACCACGACAGAAGCAGCAGCCTGTGTGTAACTAGATCTAGAGTGCTGAGCTACTCCCCTAACTCAGAGAGAGCTAACCTCAACATCACAGAGTTACAGAGTGGAAGCTAAAGGGCGAAAATTCTGGTCAGGCTAACTGGTGGCAAGCCAGATGAAATCCATTTGACCTCAGCTAGGTAAGATTCTCACCTGTCTTTGTTGTATTGGTAAGCTCAGTAGCTCCTACAGCTCCATGAACAGTTACATCACCATCAGGAGGGCAGAGCTCAAATTCCTCCAGAGGCCTCTGTCCAGCTGCAGGAGGATGGGGAGAGAGATTAGGAATGAGCAAAAGGTAGCAAGAAAATAACTGTGATAGCAAAATGAAGTGGATGCACACTGGATGCTTCACAGCTGGATTAGTATGATGTGCTAGTTAACAAAATTGTTAAGGATCTAGAAAACCAACGTTGCCTTCATACTGATGATTTAGCTAAGTTAGGTATGGCCACAGCAAACAGTAACAACCTTTAAGCCTCTCAATTCAAACAATATCTGAAGATTTAAAAATATGTTCTTCCTAGAAATGCTAAGTTACCTTCTCTTGCTTCTGCATCATAAATGAGCACTTTGGTTCCTTCCAGGACAATATACTTCCTGTCCCAGCCCTGCTGCCCACGTTTATTATTCCTGAAGAAAATAAGCACAAAGCCATGTTGGACTTTCTGCTCGGATTCTACACAAAGCAAGCATGCAACTCCTAGAAAGACAAATTTCAGTGGTAGTAATGGCAATGGGCATGTACCAATTATCTCATTGTAAGGGCCAGGATAATATAACGAACTATTCCAAATACTTCAGCACCTGACATGGCATCAAGATTGCTGTTTATACCTTGGCACTTTCATCCACCCTTCAAGACGTAGACTGCTGCTTGGCTCCTTCAGCTGCAGACCAGGAGAATTCATTTTATCCCGGCAGAAAGCTTCAGAGAAGTGTGTGGCATACTCTGCTGGCAGCCCACAAGTCGCTGGCAAGCAAGTTGAGCATTTTGGGTGACACATCACCTGGCATTCTGACAAAAGGACAAAGAAGGACTTCTGTTAAATGACAAAAAAATCATCACACAGCTGCCTCAACTTCCATCACACAAATCCCAGCTCCTCCAAGAATCTCCTTCCCCTCTCAACCGTCAAATGTTTTCTAGTGTAGAATGTTTGCACCAACTACTTTCAAAGTCTTCATACTTGGTCCTTTCTTCAGCTTTCACTGAAAATCTGTTCTAGGTGGCTGATGCTTTTCCCTTCCACCCCCCAGTCAGGCTGTGCTGTGCACACACTGCTCTCTCTCACCCAGACACTTGGACGCCTGCCGGCCGAAGTGCACCGTGTCCAGGCACACTGCACACTTGGTTGCTCTCATGTTCAGCCCCACGTTGAAGCGATGGGGGATGTTATGATGCATTCTCTCTTTCAGGCGTCGGCTGTACTCTGGAAGGGACAAAATTTATCATCAGGATGAAAACTGGGAGAGGAAAATTATGGTAGGCTTTGGCATTTTAAGGCCAAGGCAATAAATAGTGACTATATATCTCTATTGAAGTCCTGGGGAACATGGACACTATTTTCCTTTGCAATCAGCACATCTCAAGCTACATTACCACCTGAGGAATTACCTTGTGCAGGTGCACAGACTGCAGAACAGACTGTAGAACTGAAACAGCTAACATTTGGTGTAGCAAGATTAAGTCAATCAAACCACCTCAATTTCAAGTCTGCACTCGGCTCCAGTTCTTAGGATGTGCTAAACTAATCTCTCCGTTTTGCTTACAGCTCACAAACCTTTCCACACTTATCCTGGGTAATCAATACACTTCTTCCTACAGCCTTCATGTTAACTGTCAGCCCCAGCACTCATAAAGCATCTTAAATCCCTGTTAGTGGATCTGTCTGTCCTTCAAGGAATGGTCTTTTACTGATGAACACCATTCTCTTCCCTGCCCATGACCCATCGCTCAGGACATTTCCCCATGCCAATGCTTCTCATCCTCACAGCACCCTGAGCCTCCTCAGCTCTGCCAGGGCTGAACTAGTTTCTGAGTTCTGGCTTTTTCCAGCTACATGCTGGAGGTTTTAGTTCAGAGTCTCACTCTGAACACTGGTTAACTAAGGATAAATGAACAGAGTCCTCAATCCCTTATTTTCTTCTGATCATCTCCCCTTCATTCTCAAGGATATGGAAGGGTATCCCCTTTTTCTACTTATTAGGATATGAATGTAATATTTAACTTAGTGTCTTCCTTTTATACCTAACACAAGCCTTTTCCCTTTACCAAAAGTCTTAATAGAAACTTTCTGCTCAGCAGAGCAAATCTGCAGTTTAGACAAATCAAAATGTTAATCGTTAAGGAAACAGCCATAAATCCTTTTGATCAATGCAGAGAGTAGAACAGAAAACATACTCCTTGAAAAAAAACATGCTTTACAAACAATTCATGCTAATGGTTACTGAAGTCTTCAGAAATGTGTTCATAGAATCATAGAATCAACCAGGTTGGAAGAGACCTCAAAGA
This sequence comes from Acanthisitta chloris, assembly GCF_000695815.1. Lineage (NCBI taxonomy): Eukaryota > Metazoa > Chordata > Aves > Passeriformes > Acanthisittidae > Acanthisitta > Acanthisitta chloris. The sequence goes on along the minus strand of NW_008690537.1, from coordinate 56,837 downwards.
TCATTAAGTCCAACCCTACTGTGGTTACCAGACCATGGCACTAAGTGCCACATCCAGTCTCATCTTGAAAACCTCCAGGGATGGTGAATCCACCACCTCCCTGGGCAGCACATTCCAATGCCTGATCACTCTCTCTGTAAAAAAACTCTTCCCAATATCCAAACTAAACCTCCCCTGGCAGAACTTGAGTCTGTGCCCTCTTGTCCTACTGCCAGCTGCCTGCGAGAACATTCTCTGTTACCCAAACAGAGAATTTTACAACAAAAATGAAAGCAAAACTCATCATCTAATATTCCTATAATGAAAAGAATCTGGGTTTGGAATTAAACGTAAAGAGAGAAAAATGGCAACAGAGAAGTTGACCAGGAGCTTACCCTCCGACGTGGAGGTTTCCTTCCTGCGGCTGGAGGGCGGCGCGAGCAAACTGATGGGAGTGGGCTGGTGCTCCGGGGAACGGACTATGGCAGACATGATGATCTGCTGCCTGGCTGTGGCTGGAGTGGATGGGTGAGGGTGGTCGGATATTTTCCGATGAGCAGCTAAACGAGACAAACGCCGCTCGTTAGCACAACCGACGCGACACACAGTTCCTCGCAGGGTCCTGCGGAACCACTCAGCAGTTACGACCCAAAGAATAACGCACAGCCTTATTGCAACTGCACAGCAGCAGATAACAGTTAAACAGCATATGTTACTGCTACAGTGGCACACAATTAAATGCAGTTTTCAGACCAAAAAAACGTGTGCCTCCTTCCAGATTCACCTTTTCTGTTAACCCCTACCTTCTTCACGAGCAGATCTGAGTTCAATGCGTGTTTTCTGTAGAGCCTCCTCCAGCTCAGCAGAACGAGCCTTCTCCTTCTCCAGTGCCACTTTCAGCTCATTGTATTGCAGAGGAACCTGTGTGGGTAAAGAAGGGTCCTCTTTCCGCCGACTAAACAGGCCCTAGCAACAGAAACACACAGACAACTCCTAACTCCTAGCAAGAGATGGCTTGAACTAGGCAAAGTGACACTAGCTAGTGGCAGTCCGGCCAGAGGGCCTAATGGCATTGTGTTATGTGTAAGGATGGATTTTAGTTCATATTGGCACTGGAGAGCAAATGTTGAGATATGGATTAATTAAGAGGGACATACGTTACCTGTTAGCACTCACACCTGGAGTTTCTGAAAGCATCTAAACAGAGGATCTCAAAATATGTGGTTAAAATTAAATTACTTAATTCAAAATGACAGAATGGCTCATGACAAAAGTGTGCCATAAGTCACATTGCCTGACTAGTCAATCCTATGCTGTGACTACAAGACAACCACTCTAGATACACAATAGGTTCATACACATATACATACTTATCATTGAAAAAAACAGGCTTAGAATTCCGTACTCCTACAGCCTCACTGAGGTTGTGATGTAAGTGTTGCAGGAATAACAAAATACTGGAAAACCCACAAAGAACACATTCTGCCTAGTAAAGTTTGTGTTCAGCAACTTGGGATGGTCTTAAATGAGGACACATTTTGTTACACAAAGAAAAATAAAACAGAGTATTGAGAATACACAGCACATAACTAAGCACAAAACCATTTCATTCCATGCCTCTCAAACCTCCTTCACCCACCTTTTTCTTTTTTGCTGGTTGGTCCATCTTTGCCTGCAGGAAATCAATGAGTTTAGTTTGCTGAGAAATAGTGCCCTCCATTTTCACTTTTTCATGGGAATAGAGAACCTGTGAACCACACATACATGTAAGAAATTTCATCTTAACTGGAGAAACAAACAGATAACTCAATAGCAAAACAGAGCTACAAAATAGCTTAAGGAAAGTGTCACATCTAGATCATATCCTAAAACCTGACAGGGAATGAGGCAGAGAGTCCTGCCCTGCTTCCTCTCCCTCACCTGAATGTTTTCCAGCTGATATTCCAGGTCACTTCTTTCAGTCTTCAGAAGATCTGCTCGGTCCAGAGCCTCTTGCAAGCCTTGAGTCAGGCGAAAGATGTGACTCTTTTGCAGATCCATTTGCTGCTGCAGCTTTGCCTGCTGTTAGGAGGAAAACAAAGACAAGTGGTTTGGGTTTGTTGTTTGCTGGTTTGTAAGTAAAAGCTATTAAATGTTATCATTCCTTGTAAAATAAGCATCACTGCAGAACTTAAAAGTAAACAGATCATTCTTTAAAAGCTAGAAAATTACAATGTTCTAGAAGATTCCCTTCCTTTCAGAATGCTTTTTGACTAAACAAGTATTTTTATGTATTTATACTAATCTGTAGCAACACCATTTCTTTCAGCAGCAAGTTGAAGTTATTTGCTTTTTTAAACATTTAAAATCTCATAATTGTTAATTAAACTGCATATACATGAAGAATTTCTCAATACCATTTTCTCAAGCTCTATGTACAACCATCAGAAGACATCCCAGTACTTGTAATAATAAAATAAAAAATAGATCTTTACTATAAATCAGGTTAGTCATAATCACATGAGACAGGGAAAAATATGGCCAACTGTTTACATCTTTGTCTCCAACTAACAACAGAAAAGGACACATGACAAATTACTCCTAATTCTTTCAGGATTGATACTTTCTTGATGAGAAAGTCCCTGAGCAGGAAAACTATGAAATTTCTTATATTACAAAGCAAGAGCCAGAAATCTTTCATGGTGATCCATAATGGTGTTCTCAGCTTTGGGGTAATCTGTCAATACCCCAAGAACACTAGAAGGCTCTAATTGCTCTAATTGCCCATAACCAGCCTTCCCCTGAAATCCTCCTCTGCAGCCCCTTCCCCCCACACCCAGGAGTGACTGCCTGCACTCAGTGCCTCCTGACACGGTGGAGGTGCAGGTATGTGACCTTGGATCCAACTCCTGTGACCCAAAGGAAATTATGAAAAGACAGCTGTGAAGCCTCACCTGTGGCCTCCATACATGCACCCTCAGCACACTGGTTCCAGAGCTGCCTTTTTAAGCTATGGTCCTTCACCTGGCCTGGTCAGAGCTGTGCTGTAGGAGTGCTGTGCCTGGGCACAGACCTGGCCTTGCAGGCCTGACCTAGGATGTGCCTCATTGCTACAGGATTCTGTAACCATTGCTGAGCCACTGGCTGAACCTGATTACCTTCACCCAACCTGCTCTGCTCTTCTTGTTCAGGAGCCTTGGGTCTGTGCCCACTGGCTGCAAGGTCCCTGTCCTTGCCTGACTTGCTGCCACCCTTGGCTCTAAGCTCACCTTCCCAAGGAGCAGTTCACTTTTACTGCTCCCCGACCCAGCCACAGACTCTGCAAAGTTTTAAGTAAAAACAACTCCCCCAACTTTATTAATCTCTCCAGTCATATAGAAGATGGATGGATGTGTAACACTTATTCACACAGCCTCCCCCCCTCAAGATGTGGAACCATCTTCTGAAGTTTTAACATGAATCTCCAAGGTTACCTCCTCCAGAAGTCTCTGCTTGAGCTCCCTTTCTGTCTCAAGCTTCTGTTGTAAACTGCGAGCATTCATCTCCAACATAGCATGCTTCTTCTCCAGGTCATTGAGCTAGGCAGGTGGGATAGAAGGTCAGAGTGACATTGAACACTAATAAATATAGAGTTCCACAATCTCAAAATGCAACTTCACCAAGCACGTGCTAAAGAATGATACAATTATTCTTTTCTTATTTGGGAAAACCCAACCAAACGATGCTTTGGCATGCCCAAATGCAGATACTAACTTATTGAAGGACTTTGTTCCAGGTATTTTAGGCTTCTTTCTGCTTTAGGTTTTTTTCCAAAGAAAATCTGAGGTCTTTGGCTTGAAGACAGAACTATATTCTGCAACCTTTAGTCTTTTTAATTTGCTTTAACATCTTGAAAAGGCTGCTCAAGGCCACATTTCTACAAATATTATCACTAGAAAAGTATTTCATCTAATTACAAAAGTCTAGGGTTGAAAGGCACTTACCTTATCAGAAAGGCTCTCTGCTTTGAGTTTTTGTTCCTTGAGTGCTTGCTGGAGGGCTAGAATCTCTGCCTTGTGTTCTTTGACAGCCAGTTCTACCACCTGGCGAGATTCAGTAATACGCTGATCTGCTCTCACTCTGCATTAAAATGGAAAATAATGTTACCTAACTCCTTTCTGAGCTTGACCTCTCCCTGGCATGCAGTGGCATCAATAACTCTTTCAGGGGCTGCCTCAAATTCAAGATGTTCCCTTACAAAGCCAGACTGTTTGCTGCAACACTTTTGGATTACATAACCCCTGCCAGAACTACAGCCTTAAAATTTCAAGACCCCACAGGAACAGTTAGGAACAAAGACTATTTTTCCATATAATGAAGTAGAAGATAATAAATCAAGACATTTCATAGATTACAATGATAAATACCACTCCCCGTGAATCGCTCACTTGCAAAGAAACAAAAGGAACAATATCACCGGTGAATGACTATTAACTAATAAACCATTTTTAGAACTACCTCACAAGATTTTATATTTAGTTCCAACTCCCATATCCTATGCTAAATATAATTTCTGTACTAGCTTCTACAGAGCGTTTTCATAAAAGTTAATCAAAGGGGGAGGAGGGGAGAGAGACCTGCTCTGCTTCTCAGTATCCAGCATCCTCTGCAGCTCTCGAACTCGACATTCAAACTGGGACTTCTCATCCCCTAGAACATTTCTCCATGCTTCCCACTGACGCTCTTTCTCCAAGAGTTCATCATTCAAGGCCTCCAAGTCCATTACTTGCTCTTCCAGCATCGTACATGTTGTCTTCAAGGCCTCCATAGTCTAAAAATAAATCCTCCTATCAATTCTCACATCCCACATCAAGCGTGCACTTTCAGCTTCAGCCTTACCATTTAAATTACAGTACATGCAAATTGGCAGCAAACATGAGCTGGTAAATCACAACCCATTTATTCCAAGGCTCCCATACATTCACTTGTGATTGCCCATAATGTCAGTTCGATCCCATTATGAACATTTTGAGATTTCCAGGGTCACAAAATCAAAATGAAGCCTTCTAAATGACAATGTCTTCAGAGTACAAAATCTCTAAATAAAACTGCATAAAAATACAATGGGAAATACCAAACATTTCCACTCCCTCGACTGCTCTGGGAAGGAAGGCTTAAACACCATTGACCCTGGAAGCTTATTAATTTCTTACAGGTTTCCAGATTCACAAGAAATTTTTGCCTTTCAGATCATTAGGCAGCTGTGACCAAGAGCTGGAGACCCAGACTCAGAGAGCCTTACTTGTTTCTGGCTGGTAAGCTGCATCTCTCTCTCGGTGATCTCTCGGCGGAGATGGTCAACTTCACTTCTCAACTGGACAACCTCATCGTTGGCCCCTGAGGCCTCGTCGAGTTGTTTGGAGAGGAAGAAATTCTGGTTGTTCAGTTCTGCATTATCTTCAGTGAGCTGGTTCAGCTGCTCTTCCAAGTCTGAGATCACCTAGGAAGAAAAATAAATTCAATTACGTGTCAGTGAGTGCAGGTTTTGGAAAAAGTTCTCACACACAATCTTTTATGGCCAAGCTTTTGCATTTTTTCAAGTTTAACCAACAGCAATAATCTAATGGTAGATTTTAATGATAAGAGTGTACTTCAATGAGAAAAATAGTTTTGTTTCTTACAGAAAACAGCTTGGGTTTTTTTTTAATCTGGTTCAGAGTGTAAACATGCTGCAATGCAATTTATTATTTGAGAGAACCTGTCATAGCTAAAGCACTGGACTGGGAGTCAGGAGCTCTAGTTGTACTCTCAGCTCTGCTGAGAACACAAACACAACAAACTGACCTGCAGTGTGCCTTCACCCTTTTTTGCCTCAGTTACCCTGACACACAACGAGGTTAATACCTCTCAGAGAGGCTGATATTGAAGAAAACTGACCAAGAGGTGCAGTGTAGACAGGACAACCTGATGGATATCCCTGGGAATTGCTTCTGTTATTGTATGGGACGCGGTGTGTAACCAGGAAAGGCAGAAACAGCATTCTGCCTGGCAGCTTGGGGCACATGAAGAAAGGAACGTGTGTGGTCACACAACAGACTAACAGAAAACCAGTGAAAAGCAAAAGCTCAACAAGGCCAATAGCCTTGATGAAGTGGAAGTGTCCATTTAACCAGAACAGCATTACACTAGGTGCTTTAAACCACAGTCTCCTTCAATTCAAAGAAAGCTGTGAACAGTGAGCCATTGCCACAGTCCTGTTTGATTTTTATGAATGAAAGGCCTGAACACTGGGTGGATGAACATGTACCTCCTCCTAACTCAAAACCAGTGTCACCACAACAGAAGAGAAAGAAACCTCAGTATAATCTTGAAATCAGCTTAATAAAAAGAATTTCAGAAACTGGTAAACTCTATACAATTCATACTCAACCCTTAAAAATATGTTCTAGAGGCTTTTTTGCCTGGATGTCAAGGAAAAGTGACTAAGATACTTCATAAAATGAGAAAAAATAAAATCCCAGAGTACAGTTGGCCACACATTCAAATTTAAATGTTCCGATTTCCTACACAAGCCAAGGACTTAAATATCTAAAGCAGCAGAGGATAGAGCATAGAGCTCTTCTCAGCTCTCTGGAAAGATGACAACCATTTCTTTTTGAAGAGTCTGTAACGCATGTTTTGGCAGCCTTTTCCCATGCCTCTCCTAGATCTAAATTAACAGTATTTGGCTTTTAAACTGTAAGCAGAAAAAGTCCAACAGACATTTCTCCCTGCTGGGTGAAGGGGAGTTCCTGCTACCCATATGTTCAGGGTCAAATCAAGATGATTCACACTTCAAAACACAACATTTCTAATGAAAATCAGATCATGTGCTTGTCTCTGAGCGCTCTTAGTGCCCTGTTCAAAATGCACTCTGTGTTGTATGTGTCAAGCTTTCCGAGGAGGCAGCCTGTGCCATAGGACCTGTTAGTCTCTCTATTGCTACAGGGATACGAACTCAGACATGTATTTGTTTATACAAACAAAAAGGAGCAAAAGAACATTTGTTTTTCCAGTGTTTTACCTACCGCTCTTACAATAACAGCTGAGATCTCTACCAACTGCCAGCTAAGAAACTCTCCTTTTCTTCCACTTGCTTTTATGTTTAACCACACCATGTATCTAAGGCAGCCTGAAGATATGTTTTATACATCCATGATTTCTCCCACATCTATGTTATATATTAATACAAGTGCTTTCTATAAGAATTATTAAACTCATTTTGAAATACAAGAAAGCAGAGGTGGAGGAAACACGAAATGGATGAAGTGACACACAGAGTTAATGTCAAACTACTTAATCATTAGAAGTGGCTGTATCTCAAGTTGATTTTATTCCTTAAGGACTGCAAGTTAAGCTCACATTTTCTTCTATTCTGTGTTCTGAGACTTTGACTTCTATCCCTGAATATAACTAAAATTAAACTTGATCATTTGATATTTCACTGCTACATTTTATCTAGTAGATATTTCTGGAAAACTAAAGACAAATAACAAAGCAGTTAAGAAAGAAAGGTTCCAGAAGAAGTGATGTGACCTCCTTCCTTGAATATTTTCCTAACAGTGTATTTACTGATAATTCCAAAATGCCTTGGCTTAAATTCCAGCTATATTATAACCTATATAACACAATCCATATAGACTGGTAGATTTAAAATTGTTTTAACAAGAGAAAACATGTTCTGCTTGGTACAATTTTTTTCATTTTTCATGAAGAAATGGGAAATTTGCTAACAAATCAAATTTTTAGAAGCTATCTACAGCTATGTATAACCCAACAGGATTAGAGAGTTTATAAATGCTGTAAAGCCTAAAGAGTAATGGGTAATACTGACACAGGAAAATGGGATGTGGTGTGAATAAAATGCCTGTCCTGGGGACCAAGAAGAAAGTAAACAGATCAAAAAACCCACATTTAACTAGAAATGCTGTCTTAGGCATACAGACAGACATACAACCTATGCCAGCATCCTGTACTTGGAGAGAGTTAATAGCTGCAGATATTCTTTCAGCTAAGGAAATCCCCAGGCAAAAAAACCCAAACCAAACCATCCAACCCTGAGCTATTCTGAAGGTAAATTTGATGCATATTAAAGGAAAGCACGTAAGAAAACACTATTATATACTTTACAAACCCATCATATAGTTACAAAAAGTTTCACATCTAAAGGTTTGAAAACAGCCAAACACTTGAAAGCTTGAAAAAGCAATTCCATAAAATCTAGGCAGCCACTGCATCATCACTCACAGAGCAACTGGAATTTTCTCTTCAATCTATGCACATCTTCATCACAACTAATCCATAAACCAGAGATATGATCTAATTACATCACACTCATCTTAGCAAATTGTTCACTGCACACCACAGCTAAGTACACAGTTATCTTTAGACTGATACAGAAGACTGTATCTCATTATCAAGCATTACAGAGCACCCCAAGCATAGCAGCTCTTCAGCAGAAGGGAACCTAAGCAGCACAGTTCCCTCCCCACTGCAGTTTGAGAAAAGCAAAGTGTTCCTCCAGTGTGCCTGAGCAGCTCACAGCTGTGACACCTACAAAGCTCTCCAGGCATGGATCAAATGAAATATCACAGCAACAAGCAGTCAGGGCCTTGATGATGTTTTTAGGTTTGTGTATCAGACACAATGTAGAAAATTTAGTCCATATGCTCCACCTATCAAAATCACAGGCAAAATAATGAGGAAAAGGAGAAAAGTAAGCAGTTTTATTTACATACTACTAACTGCAGCTGGCAAACTTCTCCATACCCTTATTCCTTCATAGATGTCTCAGTTCTCAGATGTCACCAACAAACATGCAGAAAAATGCTAGGACACAGCAAGGTAAACTGGTTTGGGATGCTATCAGCAGTGTGTTTTTGGAGTTTAATGTAATCCCACGCTAACAGTTTTCCTCTATCTATTACCACTCCTCCCCATCCCCACAAATCTCTACTAGAAATCTACCTGTCAGAAGTAAAGAGGAAAAAGGGAAAAGTTGCCTCTCAGGCCCAAATTATTGCAAGGAAGAAGCTAGAGCAGGCATCACACTCACTTTGTGTTCATCTCCTCACATTTGGATCTGAGATGTGAAGCTCTTCAGGCAGAGGAATACAGCACTGTAATGGAGCAGAGTCTCAACCCTCCTAAGGAACACAGCTGCAGATAGATGGTATCTCTACCTGGTTGATGGATATATAGCAAAGAATCTTCCTCGCCTTTCCACAGTCAGCCAACATCTGTGCCTTGAAACACACCTTATACAGAGATCTCAGTCTCCAAAAACTCATCACAGCTTAGCTTGAGGGCCATTGCTCTCACTAGTAGCTACAGAGTACAGGACATGGCACAGTCTGCATTCCTCTCCTTCCCACACCAACCCAAGATTAAAACATACAGTCCCTGTACTCCTCTATCCTGGACAAACTGCCTCTACCAACCAGGAGCCTCATCCTCAAATGATGATGATGCCATTGTCCATGGTGAAGGTCCTGTTAACCTCTTTCACAGCAACACTTCAGCAACACCTCAGAAGTCTCTGGCTTTTTGTCAGGCTACAAACACCACAAAGCTCCATTTCTGCCTATAATTGGTACCTGGCATGGTATTTTCACAGTATTATCAGGGATAACCCCTCCCACCCAATACTTCCCTTTTACAAATTTAATAAAGCCATAGAAAGGTTTTTGCCTGGGTATTAGCCTTGTTACAGGGGCAAGATCCCTTTACTCTGAAACACAATTTAGCATCATGTATATATCATCTTTAGACATAATTTTGGAAGCTCTCAAGAACACAGATTATTCTTGTATGCCAACTCACTGAGCCAATGTGGAATGAGGGTCTGAGACTGAAGTCAGCAGGACTTCATGCATGACTAAAATCATACACATCTGATGGGCTCACAGGTTTAATGCCTCAACATCCAATCTCATGGACAAGTGCAGAATCAAGCCTGTTAATGCTTAAGATTGGAACACAAGATGAGGACAAAAGAAACTCAAGGAAGGAAGATAAACCTTGTTTTATTGGAAAAAACTTGAATAAATGGAAATGCAATATTCAATTAGTGTTAAGAAATGCCATTCACCATTGCTAGAGGAAAAGAAACAGCCTGTACCTAAAAACCCTGGAAGGTTCAGCTGGTGGTTCTCTTGTATTTGCTGAATGTAAAGATTTTATAGGATTCTTTTCTTCTATATATTTGAAGACTTTACTGCCTGCTCACTGAATGTTTTATTTTTTAAACAATTCTATGATTATTCAGATAACTTAGTTGTATTTTTAACCTCAAACGTGCTGATGATCAGAGAACGAGACATAATTAAGAGGTATCTGGAAACAACTGACAAATGTCTGAATTTTCCTATCTAAGAAAATGTCTTGTATTTCTAGATCTTTTTCGGATTGCCTGGAAAATACATTTAGCACTTAAATGGATCATATTTTTGATAGAACATTTAAGTAGACAGCAGATTTTCTGCATGAGCTATCGTTGTGAGATGATGATAAAATACTACTCTATGGGTGTGCCCACAGCATGTGTGTAGTTACCACAATTCACAATTCTTATTGCAATTATGCACCCTGTTGTTTCTTCTTCAACTGAGTGATGGAGAAAGTGAGTTCTAGCGTTTTCTTTTTGACCCACAATAGTATATGAGAGATGTCACAAGATGAAACAATGCAGAGCTCTCAGAGCAAGTGAATAAAAAGTCACAAATAAGGTAGAAATTATGACTACCAATGCAGCAATGGTCTCTGTATGTCCCCCAGAAGAAGCAAATTTACAATAAACAAATAGGAGAACCTATAAAAATGTCTCCCTGGCAAGACCTCAGCAGAAGGAAGAACAAGTATGGAATGAGGATACAAGGGAGGGAGACACATCTGAGGTATAAGTCTTCTCTACAGTCAGAAGCTGTGACCTCTGTGAAGCTAGAGAAATAGAAGACATACCAAAGAAAGTAGACTACGTATTTTATTTATCATTTGAATACTACAAAAGTACTGAAGTAATTCAATCTTTCACTATTATTTCCTATGTAATCTTATTTTCACAATTCTTATGCTGTTTAAGGCTTTTCAATAAGATCAAATAAAAAGTAATTCTTTACCAAAGTTTGCCAGACACTTATTCAAGGAGTTGGTGTCTGCTTAAAAAGGAAATCTTTTAAGAACTTGCTGAAAGAATAAACCTATCCATTATTATGCTGCATAAGTAGCAGCATATTACAATGATTCCCTTGAAGTGTTGCCTCATTTTAAAAGGAGTATAAATTCTAATCACCTTCAAGTGGAATCACACGGTCACCAAAAAGCAAAGCCTGCATCGTACTAGTTACCATCAGATACAAACAAGGATGAAACACCTGGTGAAAGCACCATTACTGGTGTTCCCTGCCCCTCCCTGCCAACAAATGATTGCCCTGATGTCTTCTCAGTGCTCCTCAGCAGACAGGATGGACAGCTAGAACCAGTCCTAACACAGAACATGAAAGTTTCCATCCATGGTCAATTAAATTATACATGCATTCTCCTGGGCTGGAAAGAGAATGTATGATGAGCATGTATTATTCATTTAGGAACTATTTAATTAATTTCTTATTGATGAGGATGTCTGATCCCACTTATCCCACTGAAGAGCCTCACAATGCACAACACTTTTACAAATCCTTTGATGCAGAACCTTTGAAGCTCTTGACATTCTGGAAATGTTACGGGTCACTCTTCACTGCTGGAGCTTGTTCATCACACTTAGAGCCAAAGTGTTACTAGACAATGAGTTCCAGGCTCTGCAAGGCAGCCAGCCCTGCAGGGAACAGAAGCTGCAGAGTTCCCACATTTGGCTTTTGCCTGCATGGAGATCACATAAGCATTTTTTCATAGAAAGCTGCTGTTCTGAAGGAAGGGCAAGATAGAGCAAGAGAAGATAACTATGGATGTAAGATAGATGATGACACATACAGAGCTAGAGGATCAAACTAAGAAAATGAAGGAGGGAGCAAAAAGTAAAGTTTCTTGGGCAGGATTTCTTTTAGACAGAAGTTAACACACACTGGTAAGCTCTACGTCCTCATATTTCTACATTGTATGACAGAGGAATGACCTTGCTTAGTGCTAAAGAGCAAGTGAGGAAAACAGAATGACTCTCATCCTGAAAAGCTATTTTTGAAAGACAAAAACCAGGTACATTAGATACTTACTCCTACAGCATAGAAAAATAAGTCTGAGGAAATCACTGGAAGTAAGGGAAACAATCAAGATAGAAAATCCCAGCACTTATGCCCTGCTTACAAGGTGGGGGAAAAAGCCCAGAAAGATCAACCATCAGTGCTGATCCAGAGGACTGTGATCCATATCCAACACTTGTGTAATCCATGTCATTGGCAGACAGATGTTCTCCATCAACCACCACAAACAAGTGTGAAGACAGTGTTAAACTGCAAGAACCCTATGCATAAGCAAGCACTTGGACATTTGTCCTGGACAGATGAAATGAATTGAAAAATATGTCAAAAGACCTCTAGCAACAGAAGGTGCAAATTTAGATCCTGGAGTCCTCTCTGCTCTCTGTAGCACATGACTACATGTCAAAGTATTACTTGGAACCTCAACATTTCTTGCCTCTTCAAACAGTGTTAAAGTCCTCCTTAAAACCCACTCTGGCCTAGGTCTACAATGCAGCTCAGGATTTGGAGAGGTAGATCTTTTCTTCTTGTGAACAGAAAAGATCTTCACCTACAGTCATTTTTTGCAGCTGCTACACCATTCTTATTAGCTGCACTGCAATGAGATATTTTAATTTACTTTCTTCTCCAAAAAGAAGAATAGTGTCAATTTCATGATCAGACTCAAACCTCAAAATTGAGGTTTACCTGAAACCTAGAAGAAATCAAATCCAATCCGTCTAGCTCCTGCTAACACCTTGAAGCCAGAAGTCCACGTTAGGAACTAGTGTCATCAAGGATTAAATGAGGAAATTGTTGGTTTCATTATGCTTAATTTCAAAATAATTCAATGATCTGTATTTAATACTCACTGTGCAGCTATTACGAAGGGCTTCAAATTTACGCTGGATTTCATCTCTATGTGCCTAAAGGAGGTAAGAAGTTAATCATCAATTTTTCATACATTAGAATCCAACAGCTGTTGCTAAACAAACTGCAGAACAATCTACTGGCAAGCAAAGTTTGGAAGGCAGATCTACAGGCTATGAAAGCACTTTGCAGTGGCAAAGAACTGATTAGCAAAAGTCACATCCTACTTAACCAGAATACAATTCTGCTCCCAGTTCTGAACTGCTTTACAAAAATGTACAAACTCGAGGACAGAGTTGCATAAGAGGCTCCATCTGAAAAGGTCACCAGAAGACTTGTTGATCCCATGTTAAGTTTGTACATTCTTGACATTTTAATTTGAGTTGGTTTTGCTTCCATATTCATATCGGTATTTCATAGAAAATAAATACTGCATACAATTTAACGCTTGCAAAGCCAAACTGTAATGAAGTATTATGCAAGCTACCCCAAACAGCTCTGCCAATCTACCTGACTCCTACCTTACAGGCCCATTTAATCCCAAGCCTCTCTAAAAGCAGTGACAAAACAGTAATCAATTCTTTGGAAGACAGCACCCAAAGTCTGGAAAAGTGCAAACTCGTATTTGAACGAATGCAGTATTGCATGCACCATTTTACCTCCTAAATCACAAGCAAAGCATGACAAAGCAAAAAGTTCTTGTTTCAGCCTCATGGCCTCTCTCAAAATTCATCAGACCGATTTAGCAAGTGTCTAACATCATATGCTATCTGAAAACTTCACGAACGAAAGGTTAGTGCACGAGCACATCCAGCACCTTTCTTCATTCAGAACATTTTCCTTAGAGCCAAGAGACTAAACAGGAAAAAACTGTTCAGCAGAAGTCAAACAGGAGAGCTAAAAAGCTATCTTACCACAACAGGCAATGTGAAAAACCAGAGTATATAAAAAAAAAAATCCATGAGAGGAACACTCCCAAGCCCACCGAACTGGACTGTCTCTCAGCAGCCAGTCCAAGAGCACTACCATTTTGCCAAATTAACTGAAGCAAGAGCTGAGTGAACACAGGTCATGAATATTCATCTGTTTCACTGTTGGGTAAAGATATCGAGCACATCACCAGCCCACTGGCAGTGATATTAGCTGTTATGCAAAGCTTTCAGCTGGGAGGAGACTGCCTCAGTTTTGAGCAAAAAAGAACCCAATGCCATGTGCTATTCAGTTATTCTTAGGCCTTGAAGCTGTTGCTGCACTTGCCCAGCCTGTGCTTGCTTTATAACTGAGTGAATGTTCTCCATTCATCTTCCCAAAGCATCAGCATTATACCAGCACTGATCTCAGCTGAGCCCACCACCCCTTTCAAAAACCAGCAATGGCAGGAATGTTGGAACAGTTCTGTGATTAAATGCTACATGAGCATGAGAATGCACATTTTCAACCCTTCCAAATAAAGGGACTGGAAGGTCTTTAAATGCTGCTGCTCAGGGGGTTAGCTGGTAGCAGGTCATACACTTTTCCACTCTCTACCCCACAACCATAGGAATCTTTTGTGATGGAAATATTTCTTAGAATCAAACAGTTTGAAAGCATCTTTTTGTATTCAAGAAACAGCAACCAGCAGCATGTAATCTAGAATTTTGTTTACAGGGGGTTAGGGTGGAAGGGGGTGGCAGGACTGGAACATTTTTTTTTCTTTTCTGTCATTCACACACCTCACCAGAGACTGCAAGACACATGTGACAATTTTTAATGAAACAAGCATTGGAATAAAATTATGTGCTAAGACAACTCTTTCTCTAGGAGTTTGATGGGTTGTTTTTTCCCCCCTGAATAAGTATCCTCAAAGTAGGGTAACTGATAGAAAAAAAATCATCAAACATTTATGAACATCAAATACTTTCAAAACTCATGAGCTATTATTTAAATCAGGAAATCACAGAATAAAACTCCTAACAATACCAATTTCAGATGAACTTTCAGCTCGATATAGAAGCAACAATGCTCCTAACAAGCCATCCATCAGTTTTGGCAGCAATGAACCATTACAGGGAAGCATCAGATAAAATCTGAAATTTTAGCCATTCCTGCTTCTATCAACAGAAGGCACAACACTCACCCAGTTCTGCGCATTGAAAATTAAAGAGCAGAAATTAATTTTAACCTCTTTATGAAACATGCACCTACATAACTCTGATCTGTATAGAAAGCTCATAGCACAAATCTCAGGGCTCACCGTGAGAGCTTGAATCTCTTCCTCTGCCTCAGCTGTTGTCTCCTCTAGCTCAGTTTTGGCTTCTCGGAGCTGGTTCTCCAGGGCTGTCCGTGCAGCCTGCAGCCCAGTGATCTGAGATTCCCTCTCCTGCAGGGTCAGCTGCAGCTCTGTCAGCTGCCTCTTGAGCTCCAGCTTTTGTTCTTCATGCTCTAGACTAACCTGAAGAAAGAAAATACAGCATCCAAATGTAAGTCACTACACAGGCAATGCATCCTCATTTCAGACCCCACTTCAACATGCCATTGCCATGTCCATTCCAAAAATCACATCCTGACAAGATTGCTTCAGTCACTGAGAAGTCAAGGACACAGCTTGGTCTACTCCCTTGGAAAAAGACTGAAAGCAACCTGGCATTTTAAAACAACAACAAGGGCACAAGAACAGTTCCAGCTGTGACTCAAACATCACATACCAAACGTTGATATTAAAAGCACAAAAGTTGAAGTAGTTTGTGATGTCTCTTCACTGAGAATCTTTAAGAATCTTTATTTGGAAACCTCTAGGCATAAATGTAAATACTAATTTTCAGGTGTATGTAAACATTATATACATTTTGCAATTGACTTTCATATTTCATCTTCCCTTCACATTCCTTTTACAGAAACCCACCAGATCATCTGGCTCTGGATTTATCTCAATGGCTTCTGATGAAGGTTTTCTTGAGGCATACTCAGGGAAAAACATGAAACTTCATGGATAAGAAATGAACAACCAGCAGAACAGATATCAGTGCTCAAAATCAATTCCAAATCTTAGCACCTTCTCCAGGCTGTTTGCTATCCCAAAGGAATCTGTCTGTGGTGCTGGAGATGTATGACAAGCCTGCCAGAAATCTGGTCCCAACCAGCTTCTTGTCAAACAAGGACATGTGTTGGTTATTTAGCCCTCTTAGCTAAATACAAGATTTCAGTCTTAGCTGAAAATTGGTGAAGTGAGACTGGAGAAGGTAAATGAAGATTTGAAGTGAATCCAAACTAGCTGATACAAAAATTAAAGATGAAGCACAGCTCACAAATCTTTAAAAAGGCATATTTTCATATTACTGCTAGGTATTCTTTCCAGAAAACTCTGAGAAATACGCATGAAGCAACAGGTCTCCTGTTTTCTTACAGCCATTCTGCTGTGTCCTTTGCTTTCCATTCTGTAGCCTCTCAGGCAGGTCATTGCACACAGCTGAGCTTTTATTCTCTACCCAGAAAATATTACAAGGATATTGGACAAAAAGAACACATAAATAGGATGCTGAGAAAGCAAGATGATTCAGGATGACAAGTCCTTAATACTTCCTGCTCTCTTTCTAATGAGCAATTTTTTATTTTTTAATTTTTTTTTACTACTAGGGAAAAAAAGCAGTGTAAGACCAAATCAAATACCACTAAAACAACTTAATTCTTGTTCTCACTACAATCCTCAGAATGGGATACATTCAAGAAAGTTTGTGGGGGACTAAAGCTAAGCCTTTCACCTCTCGCAGCCGTGTCTCCAGCTCCAGCAGGCGGTTCTTGTCAGTGTGATCTTGGTGACTCATCTTCTCCAATTGTTCTTCTAATTTTCGATTCTGGGCCTCTAACTTTCCAGCTTGTGTTTCCAAGTAAAACTTCTGTTGCCTGAGCTCTGAAATCATCTCCTCTTGGGCTTTCCTGAGAGGAGAAACGCACAAGTGACAAACCCAAAATGTCCTTAACATATGTCCTCTCACTGGGGTGAAGTAAGGAAGAACACAAGTGTCTTGTTAAGTAGAACAGTTAAGTTCATAGCTTAAATTCTACATACCAACTAAAAATAAAAAATACTAGTATATTCAACAACATATGCCCAGAGCACTAAAATTCCCTGTCTGCAAGTTGCACAGACAAACTAATCTTGTACAGGGTAATCTACACCAATATTTAAGCTCCAGTTCATCCATCAGTTCCCTGTTAGATGCTTTTCTATACAGTAAAAATAAATGCTAAGAAGAGTCACCTTCTCCTAGTGTATTTCCATGAGATAAGAGGAGCCCTGTGCTTTAGGACTGGGGAGTAGTGTGTTGGGGGTTGTTTTGTTGGGGTCTTTTTTCATGTAATGGACCTAGAACTTGACCTACATTCAAGTGAAGCTTTGCAGTTTCTGATCAGAGTCTTAATCTACAAAGTGAACAAAAGTAATTACTTGTGCTCATAAAAATGTTGAGAGCTGGCAACGATTAATTATTACCATTTGAAATGGATACTCTCAGAAAAAAAAAAGGGTCGCTCTACATTATTTACAATTGCTGGAATCATGTTATCATGCATTGGAAAATTCTGCCTCATGGTTTGCTTTCTACTTCGAAGGCTCACAAAGCTCTACATACATTAATGAATTAATATTTTAAGAAGTTCACAGTAAGATAAGCTGTTATTAATCCTATCCCAGAGAAATTATGTGGGTTGCCCAAGATCAAATAGGAAGACTTAACAAAACTAAAAATAGAACTTAAGTCTTCTGACTCACATTTCTGTGCATTGCAAGCAAAATCACCCTTTCACCCTGCCTCTTTTTTTAATTTACCTCTCCAGATTATTGTCAGCCAGAACTGTCAAATGGTGTTATTTAATTTCCTACTGTTTACTGGGCTATCTTCTCAGGAACCTGATAATCATTAGTTTCCTCAGATACTGCTGGAACAAAAGCTAGCAGAGCTCCCCACTCCTCTGAAGGGTTTAATCACCAGTTCTGCTCTCGATACATGCTCAGATTAGCTGAGGTTTTTGTGCATTGCCAATGCAGTCCAACAACCATTTATGCATTTTCACCAGCCCAATTCACAAAATAAGCACAAACTCATTAGCTATCTGCATGCATAATAAAGCAATTTTCTCTTAAAATGTTGCTAATTCTGTACCATCCTCTACCAATCCTTCAAAGCTACGTTATTTGACAATATATCTCTTGATAATCTATTCTAAATCCTGTGTTAAAATGCTATTATATCGGGGGGTTTTGTTTCCTATGGATCTGCAGTTCCCAGAGGATGCTTCCAGCCAAGCTAAGTTCTCACACTCAGTTCAACACCAATGACTGTGACACTAGACCTTCCATACACTTCCCACGTGAAGTTGAGACAATATTTCTGGTTTATTAGTCTGAAGGCAAGTTATGACTTTTGCTGCCTCAACAAACTTCCTGGGTGATTCACCAGAGGTCATCTGGAGTATAAAGCAACACAATTAAACTCCTCCAGTTATTTCTGTGAGTATTTTTGGCTGCTCAGGCTAAAATAACTTGCCAGATATTTGAAATACAATGAAAATTGGAGCCCTTACATATCTGGAGGCATAACCACCACTGAAAAGGCAAAAAAACCCAAAGCAACTCTTTGCCAAAACTCATCCTTGTCTGATTCTATTCAATATTATAGATGAATCTATCCAAGTGCTTCCCATAAAGACACTGCCTGACACTGCATCCAGCAGCTGATGCACACTGAAAACCTCTGTGCAGACAGCCAAAGTTGGTGAATCTGGGAACTCAGTGAGGGCACACACTGCTTTAGCCCTGCCCTGCAGGATGTATCAAACAACCTGTGCGTTTTCCTGCGCTCGAAGTAGAATGCCTTTAAGTCATTTATGAAAGAAAGACATCATTACAAGGAAAAGGAATCCCAGCTAAAATCCAAAGTTCAGGCAGACAAAAAGATCTGACACAGAAGATTTCCTCTGTGTTTAATAAATAAGAATTTGCCAGAAAAACTATTGCAGATTACACAGTGATTGGAGATGACACTAGACCTGGACCAGGAACATAATCCAAAAACTCTAAACTGGCAATGACACCAGTCACTGATGAGAACTAAAGTGAGGCTGAAGCCCAGAAGGCAGCAGAGAGATGTGCAGGTGCTATCTGGGTTAGGAAGAAAACAAAATTAATCGATGCAGCATTCTGATATATTTCCCACTTCACATTACTTCAGCCCATTTCAGTAGCAAACCACCTCACTCTTGCAATTGGCAATTCAAAAACATGCAGAGAAACTCTTGGCTTATAAATCTAGTGCTCTGCCTTGTCTTCTCACCCATCACAGCAGGATGAAATGCTTGTGAGGGAAAGGTGTTTAATGTTGTAAATATCACCATCATGTGTCACGGGAAGCAAGGGAAATATAAAATCTATCAGCACTATGTATGCTCAAAAAAGGAATATATGCTCCTCCAGAGGCATTTTAGACATTAGAATTATTAGTATTCATGTAATGTATTTGGCAAACCTGCACAGATCACCTGCCTCAGGAAAGGCTCCAAAGTAAATAGTGCAACACAAACCAATTTTCCCAGCCATGTTTGAGGAAACACAAAATACCCAGTGAGCCACAACTATTTGAAGAACAAGTGTAGATTTGCAAGTGTATCACTGAAAACCAAGCAGGGAGCACAGCAGGCCTGCAAAACAGAACCCCATTCACACATAAAATCAGATAATCATTTGGATTGCAAAAGACCTTTAAGATTATCTTCCTGAGACCTGTTCAGCAGTGACCAGTGTGACAGCAGCTGCCATACTTACATGTTCCTCTGGGTAAAGAGGCTGCTGTTTGCTGCCAGTTTGTTGGCCTCAGACAATTCCACAATTCTCTGCTCCAGTGACCTGATCTTTGAATCCATTGCATTGATCATCTGAAACAAAGCAAAGAGCCTTTGAGACTGCACAGTACAAGTGATTATAAAAAGAAAGTTTATGAAAACTCCAAACTTTTTCCAGAAACAAAAAGGACTAAAAGAAAACTGATCAAATGGTAAAAAGAGCAACACAAATACAATTACTGGAGCTATTTACAACTGCTTTCTACTGCTTTAATATTAGAAAAAAAGCAACCATGATTTTATCAGTGCACAAGATGATGAGTATGCAACAAGCTACGTGGCTAATTTTAAGGAAATCTTCTTGAAGACACACTGAATTAAAAAAACATGTCATTTTAAATTAGTATTAATCAGTGAATTTCCTTCAAAGCAGCTCAGCAGCACTACAAAACCTCAAATAAAATTATCTTGCTTGAAATCAGTCTCAGAAAGCTACTCTTAAGCTGCTTTGATTTCCAATTCAACAGTACCTACCGCCTTCTGTTCAGCCAGGACTTTACATTTTTCACGTGCTTCTTCTTCATGTCTTCTGAGCATATTCTCAAGAGCTTCCTTGTCTGCAAGATCTTTCTTCATCTGATTTTCCAACACCTAAATGAAGACATTTCTTTTGTCTAAATTATATCTGTTTCACTGGGCAAAGGGCAAGCAGAAAGAAAATCATCAAGACAGCCAGAATTCTTCTTAAGCAATTGATCATATCTCAAGCAAAACCCATGATGAAACTGCATGAGATCCATGGAAGAGCAAACTCCAAAAATGAGCAGTTCCTCAGCTAACTCTGAAGACCGAATTTAATGATGGAATTTCATAGACATGGAGAGAGTGTAGACTGTTAAATCATTATTTTAAGTCATATAAACTGTGTTCAAGAACTGTTCCAGAGTACTACAACAGAAAACAGCAAGACTCTCTACTCCAATAAGTGTCCATCCTTTGGTTGCCCTACCAATGTGGCTCACGAGTCATCTGTGTTCCATAAGTATGGATGGGAAAGCAACTGAGACCACATGAATTCTTCCAGTCAGAGACACCAAACCTAACAGCAAAGCAAAAGGCTTCTTTTTGTGGCACAAATACCTGTCATTAGGAACAGGACTCAAGTAATTAATTGCAGCATGTTTTGAGAAATGCATGTTATGTATGAGTGTCCAAAGCTCTGAATCAGTTGTTAAACTGAAGGTTACTTCCTTCAAAGGCAAGTTCTCAAAGGCACAAAGTCTGGACACCACAGGATAATTTTTTACTGTTCCAGCTAGAAAAAAACCATGTCCTCTTTCATCCCTTTGAGCCTCTTTGACCTGTCTCCATGATTTCTCCTACGAAACACTATAGTACAGATCCCCATAATACATTTGATCTCTTTTTCTTTTTATTCTTTTTCCAATGCCTATCCTCTTTTCCAGTTTTCATGTCACCACTTCTCCTTTCCCAGCATCTATATCTGATCTTCCTGTTTGCTGTCACTCTCCTCTCATTACTGATTACCACATGCTCTGATCTGTCAGCAGATCTTCTCTTTTTAATTCATATTTCTCCCATAGAAATTTCTTCTCTCCTCTTAAATACTGCATCCTTTCACATTTAAGCTAAAATGTAGAATTAAAGTCCTAGATAAACGCACTAGATAAACACTGGTTTTACTAAGAATAATCTGGTTTTAGCAAAGATTCTTACAAAATGCATTTACTGGCTGTCATACTGCAAGTTCTTTAGAAAAAGCTTAGCCAGTGTACATACTCCTAATTCCCAGCTTGTTTTTCCTAATTTTAGATGGTGTCTATGATTCTATCTCTAACTGTTTGTTAATGCTACCCTGGAAAAGACAAAAACAAAGTGGGTGGTTTCTCTGGCTTCCTGGCAGATGTTATAGCTCCAAGAAAATGGAATTTCAGCAGCACTCTAGTATTTGCTGCATTTAAAACTTGCAGGTAGGCTGAGTGAATACTCAGAAAATCATCAGTAGGAGCTGAGAGCTTCTTCAAGGTGTGAGATCCAACAGCATTAACTATCAGTTAGTCAGCAATAGTCAAATTACAAGCAACAACTGCCTCCCTGTAGCTCTTCCTTCAAATGCCACCTGCTTAATGCAATGCTACAGCTAAGGTAGGATGGCACGGACTAGGAGAAAAACTGATTCAGATTCCACTAAGCAGTGGAACATTGCAGTAGTGCTAAGCAAGAAGGCAACTCCTCATAAGACAAAGCAATCAGAGCCTAAAGGCAACTGCTTTCCCCTGAACTCTTCCTGCCCACAAAAGCTTGTAGGAAGATGATAAGATATTTTTACTTTGAGTTTTTCCTCATAGAATTGTTCCTTCTGTTTCAGCTGCAACTCCAGATGTTGTGCTGCGATCTGAGCCTCACGATGCTTCTCCTCCAGCTCCTAAAAGCAGCAGAGATTCATATTCAGACACAGAGAAATAGTAGGTGCTGTGTGTATGTGTTACACAGGTATCAAACACTCATTCAGTCTCTTTTTCAAGACTTCACACTATAAAAATCCCAAGACCAAGGCTGTCACAGTGAAAAAAACCCTTATGAGGGCTGCACGTTATCAGTTTTAAGCTTTGCATATTGCTGCTGACCCATCTACTGCAGAGAGCTACACTGCTAAGGACAAAGATTTCTCCTTCCATGGTAAGAACCTCCATTTCTCAGTAAAATATTCCCAAAGATGGGCCAAGGACATTTGGTGAAAACACGTAGTTATAAACATTTTATAGCTGCAGTGGCATCACAGGAAGTTCAGAGCTATTTTTAACAAGGTCTCTCACTTGTTTTCTCACAGAAGACCTCAATAAGGGGGTACTGCTTGTCTGTGCTTTTCATTCTGCATTCATAGACTGGGAATAGCATTTACTTTGCTATATTCCTGAGATGAATGTTGTCAGAATAACTATTTATAAATTGCTTGGAAAATGAAAAGTGCAGGATGTGATATATGTGGTAGAACATACTGGAATATTTTTAACCTCTTTATTTCACATCAGATAGTTTCAGCCATGCACAGTAAGGACTTCAATAATCTGTATCTCAGAAATTAGCTCTTTCTGCAGTCTGACTATATTATTTGGACTCTATCTATAATCACCTTTTAAGAGGACACCTCACAAGAGCTGAGCTTACAACATTATGCTCCTTCATTGTTGTATTTGCCACTCCAACAGTTCCCTTTAGAACAAGAGCAGCTCCAGGTCTGTCCTTCACTACCACTGGGTTGACTCTTGTACAGTTCAGGTGCAATCCAGATCTCCTGTCTGCCTTCATTATTGCATAACACTGGAAAACTTCCTGATATTTGTGTGTACTTTATCACTTTTCATATTATCTTCATATTCTTTTTGCTGATCTTCCTCATCTCAAGAACACTCTAAGACTTTTTTGCTCCAGTAATTGCAATAGACCTCTTTTTCCAGAAGTGAGAATCAAAGAGGAGGTTCACCAAAAGTAGGTCATCCACAGTGCCTAGTCCCCGACACTTCTGCACGGAATGGAGATTGCTGCTTTTTGCAATTGAAATATGTCTCCCAGCAACAAGAGGGACAACTTGCCTCCCCCAGAAGCCCACACGTTTCAGGTCCTGGCAGAGAATCAGACAGCCAGATCAGCAGCAGCTTCAAAGCTACCAGCCTCAGACTGCTCATATTGTAGCAGAAGCTTCTCCAGTTCCTGCAGTGGCACTTAACAGCCAGTGTGGGTTTCAAAAGGTAATCTCTTACCATCCCATTTCTCGCTCACCATTCTCTACGTAGCACGGACTTTGTATTAGCATCACAGCAATCATCTACACTTTCAGGCAGTAATAAGCCTCTTCTCTAACTTGTTTCTTACTTCTTATTCAATTCATTAGAGCAGGTACTTCTCAGGTCCTGCTAGATGAGTGTACATGAAAACAATGCTTTCATTCAACAATTTCCACCTTATTCTATGCAATTCTGTGTCTTCAACTCCCTTCTTGCATTTCTTTACTTTCTGTACCAGGAAAAGTCAAAAGTGCTTGCAGAGATCAACTTAAGGGAAGGTACAGGGTAGGAATGGAGATAAAGGAACACCATTACCCTGCACTCCCAGATCAGAGTTGCAAGGGACCAGGAAAGACTCTGTAGGATTATTTCTTTAATGCCTATTTGACTTCTTTATAAAATACTTTTGTGCCTTCTGTCAGAACTCCATGGAAACTATCTATAAGAAGAGCTAAACATATCCCATGGTGTACAACAATTAGTCGATATTTCTGCATTCCCTTCCAGTTTCTCCTCCACAAAGAACATAATCAAAACCCAGGAACAATCCTCAAATATACACAAGAGGCTTATGAAACAATTCAAAGTTTTACACTATTTCTAAACATAAAGTTGGCTCTGTGCCCAGCACAACTATAGTCTCCCACTTACCATGCACTCGTGCTATCAAAACAATCTGAAAGGAACAGCACTACTAAAGAACTGATTCTACCTTTTCTTGACAGCACTCAGGCATTCTGATTCTGAAGTCTACATCCCCAGAACAAGCCTGGGTCATCTGTTGACTCCAAATATGTTTATTTATACATTTCTGTTCTGCTCAGAATTACTACCAATAAAATGCAATCCTTTTTTTTCCTTGTCATATTGGCACCATGCAAAGAGAACTCAGGAGGAAGGCAAAATAAATTTAATTATTCTACTATAAAATTATGCTTCCTGTCCCAGGGAAGCAAAAGTACTACAAACACCCTCTGCTTGGTTCACTGGAGACCAACATACTGACTTGCTATAAAGATTGAATAGATTTAACCATGAGAGAAGCAAGAAATTGCCAACAGAGAAGGTATGTGGATGAAAATGGTTTCCTGGCAAATATTATCTTTGGAGATGAACAGTTTAGATGACTAATTTCCTTCTGCTTCAAAACATAAGCACTTCAAATAGACCTGACCTCTAAATCTCTCTACAATTTAGTTTAAAAGACAGATATTAGTGTTTCTGTTGTTGCAATATCCTGTCCTGAGAATGTTTTACTTCTGAACCAATCACTAGGCAAATAATTAAAATATTCCTATGTTGACTTAAAAGTGAGACAACTACAATTTTGAAGTAGTATTAAAACTAAAAGTACAGGAGTGAGTTTGTAACTACAGGTGCAAGTAGAATTTGAGTCCTTAAGCCTTCTCCAGTATGACTGGTACAAGAAACAACTCCCTTCACTCAACCATTTCCACCTTACTCAATGCAAGTCTATGTCTTCTGATCCTTTCCTATCCCTTTCTTACAAACTCTCACCCTTTAAGTTTCATTTGCACCTCTGCTCACCATAATTTTTTCTGCCATCTGTTGAATCTGTTGAGATTTGGTTTGAATATCTTCTTTTAGACGGTTTTCTCTTCGTTCCACAGTCTCTAATCTTTTCACTTGATTCTCCAGAGAATGGCGCCGTTCCTGTAGAGCAATTAGCAACTGCCATTTAGGCAACTCTAGCACAGAGCAATGAGTAGTTTCTAGAAAAACATAGGCTGAAGCAGTCAAGGGTTGGCTTTTATATTTTAAATCCTCATCATGCCTCAAATCCCTTAGGCTAACCACATGTCCTTATTGACTCCTCACTGAAAACAAAAAACCCTCTCAGTTTTCTTCAAAGAAATATATGGGTTTTAATTAAAAATGGATTAATGTCTAACAACACTTTCCCCTGAAGAGTTACTACAGGAATACATGCTGTTCAGTCATCCAGATGAGACTTTCTAAACTGAGACATATCCCAAAAACTAATTTACTCTAGATAGACACTCTACACTCACCTCAGCTTCAAGCAATTTCTTCTTCATGCTTTCATTGGAATCTTCCCGATTCTGCAGTTTCTCTAACTCCTTCTCAGCTCTCTCCTTCGCTTGACGGATATTCTGAAGCAGCTCAGTTGCCTCTGAGCTAGCTTTCACAGCCTGGAGGTCAAAAGAAAAGAAAAAAGGTATTACAAGAAAAGCACACACCAAACTTTGGAGTGTAAAAGGTTAACAACCTCAAGATGGTCAACACCTCTGAATAAAACTGCCACAGAACTTAGGCCTAACAGCCTAAATTAGGACAACCTACAAACGTGCAGGAGCTCAAATTCTAACTTCTGTTACAGAAATCTTTTCTGTTTCACAAAGAGAATTAAAATCCAGGAGATGCACGTTTGCCTTGTTATACTGCAAGTTTTTGCTTGACTCTATGTCCTGGAGGTAAAGTCTACCCCCAAATTCAGCTCAAGGTCCTGAAAAGAACTCACAAAATACTCTCAATAAAAGACTAGGAGAAAAACTTGTTGGCCTACAGACAATTCCTTAGCATGAATGCAGGGAGAAAAGGAGACGGGATTCAAACATGACTGTTTTAAAATATTAGAAGTACTATTTCTATGTAGTTTTGGCTTCCCATTCATATTCACAATCACTAACCCTTGCAAAAGGTCCTTCTCAGCAGGTGCCAAGTTTGAAGAGCTCACTCAGGGGATTGTTATGACAACCTCTTTCAGTTCTGCTGAAAGAGACCAGTAAAAGAAGTTCCCTGACTGTTGTTGCTGTGCCACCTTAAGTGCAAGACTGACCACAACAGCACACATTAGCTATTATTTAGCATACATTGCTGAGGTATTTTAATTCTATTGTGAATCCTCATCATTCAACATTTTTACTGTGAATGACTGAACTGCTAAGTGAGTTTGCAATTAAAGCAGAGTATACTGGGAGACTAAAGCAAGTCCAACATGTATTTTACAAGTGAGCTAAACCCATCTGAACCCAGTGTTCAGAAACAAGAGACCAGTGCATTGCACAGGGCATACACAAACAGGCCTTCAAGTGAGAATTTCTCTACACTACTCCAGTTCTGACTCAGCTTCATTTGTAAAAATAAACACGGTTGACATGTCTCAAGAGCCAAAAGCATATTGAGAACACCAATGATTTCAGATACCAGTTCCCACCCCCTTTTCCTTATCATCCCCCAGGCTATGACTAATTCTATTTTTGAGGGTAAAACAAAGTGCATCCCTCCTCTTCATTAAGGTTTCACTGGAAAATCTTGTGGAAAACTTACTTTCACCACCCAGACTTTACCTTTGTCAGCTTTTCCTGCAGCTCCTGGATTTTGGCCTGCTGCTCTGTATTGATCTAGAGTTAAATAAAAAGATGGAGAGAAAGATTCATAAAACAGAAAGGAAAATATTTTCTCTGCTTGTGATACCACATTTATTGTAATTCACTTCCCAAAAATCTTTGTTTATCCCTATAAATTCATAGAATCAACTGAGTTGGAAAAGACCTCCAAGATCATCAAGTCCAACCCCATCGTCGTCAACAGACCATGGCACTAAGTGCCACATTCAGTCTCAGCTTGAAAACCTCCAGGGACAAAGAATCCGCCACCTCCCCGGGCAGCACATTCCAATGCCTGACCACTCTCTCTGTAAAAAATCTCTTCCTAATATCCAACCTAACCCTCCCCTGGCAGAGCTTGAGTCTGTGCCCTCTTGTCCTGCTGCTGGTTGCCTGGGAGAAGAGATCAACCCCCACCTGACTCCAACCTCCTGTCAGGGAGCTGTAGAGGGTGATAAGGTCTCCCCTGAGCCTCCTCTTCTCCAGGCTGAACACCCCCAGCTCCCTCAGCCTCTCCTCACAGCACTTGTGCTCGAGTCCCTTCACCAGCCTCGTTGCTCTTCTCTGGACCTGCTCTAGCACCTCAATATCCCTCCTGAACTGAAGGGGCCCAGAACTGCACACAGTAAATTCCATCACACCAAAATGCTCCTTGGCAAATCTATTCCCATTTTGCTAACTTCTAGTTGATTTCATATTTTGGTCACCAAGTAGATTGTCGAGTGTGAGAATACTCAGAATTCTATTTGGTTTTCATTTGCTGTTCTTTATGAGTAAACAAAACCCTTATGTGTCCCTAACCTAACTCCAGACTTGGATGACACCTAACAGCCTGTCTTTGCCTGCCTTCTGAACACAATCCATTAAGAACAGGTTACCCAGACACAGCTTTAGAGCAAATCAGAGAGAACACTGAATCACACCAAGAAAAAAATATTTTTTTTTAATAAAATGAATCAGGGAGGGCTGTGAGGCTGTGCATGCCACTAACTAGCCAAAGACACTCTTGGTTTCTGTGCATAATATGAACAACCCAGTAAGCAAACTCCAGGACACTGAAGTAACATACCTTCTCCAATTTGGAATATAACTCTCCTGCTTCATTTTTGCCTTGATCTTTCACCTGTAACTTAAATACAAAATACATAAAAATCTCAGGAAAAGTTGTAGTACACTGGTCTTCTACCCAGTCATCTTCTACCCATGCAGCTTACACACTAGCAGTTACTCAAAGTATAAACCACATGATTTTGAGTGTACAACTGAAGAACATCTTGTATTAGTTGTACAAACCAGGCTAATCTCTGATGGACTCACCCAGAACTCATACGTGTGTGTGAGTGAAACAGCAACAGAAATTCAAGCATCAGCCCCATCTCCTGTAAGACTAAACTACCTTTTGCAGTTTGTTGTGACATTCGGCAGCTTTACGTTTGAACTCCTCAGCTGCCAGTCGGGACTCTCTCAACTCCGACTCGTAGAGATCGCTGCGCCGGCGAGCTGAAATCAGGTCCTCTTCTAACTGATTCATCATCAACCTCATTTCTTCCACTTGAGCTTGATACTCCTGTAGTTGTGGTGAAGGGAAGGAGAAGGTATTACGTTTTAGAGGTGACAGGGGAAATTGTTGGAGCAGCAGATCCCAGAATACTGATTGCAGGCAAGAGATGTATTTAAGAGCATGTGGAAGAAAAGTAAAGTACAAAATAACACAGTGAGGACTAAATAAAATAACATCTATGGTGTTCTGGTTTGAGCCTTGCCATTTTCAAGTGAATATCTCAAAAAGTCAAAGCGCTGACTGTTTGAGAGTGCAGGAACACATAAATGCATCTATAGACAAATGATAAAAATTACTTACATTTCTAATTTCTGACTCAGAAATGTGCCTTTGAGTTGATGTTTCTACTAAATGCCCAGATGCTCCCTCAAGTTCTATTTTCTCAGGCTGATAACATGACAGTTATCACAGATCTGCACAGCTTGGGTAAAATGGAAAGGAGAAGCAGAGGGGTAGTACACTGTGGCTTCTAGCCATCAGTTATTTTCTCCTGACAGAGTTAAACAGGATCACATTGCTCTGTATGACAGACAACCTAAAATCAAATATTAACTTAGAAAAACTAGCTAAAAATCACACTGCCCATTGAAGATACTTGCCTATATAGGCAGAAATAAAGATTCCCCATGTAGGAGAGTACAAGATAGGGAATTTGGATGGGGAAGAGGAGTGAAGAAAAGAACATTGGAACTGACTATCCCAATGAGAGTGGGAACTCAAACTGAAACTAGCTCATGAGATTGCTTCTCATACCTTCACTGGAAAAAAGAGAATCTAATTATGTTTCTTTAGCATTTACTAAGTCCTGTAAGTATAGGTATCAAAAAATTACTCTAAAGAATAAAAGAACCAAAACAAAAGTTTTTTTTATGAAGCTGAGTACAAGCAGCAAACATGCACATCAAGAGCTAGGAACAAAGATTATGAAGGACTCGCAGTGGGGGAGTCTATCTTTCTTTCCATTTTAATATCTTACAATACACCTGACTACCCCCATAATCAGAAGAGTAACTGTCTCGTGACAGAATCAGGTTTGTCATCACTCCTTCCAGACAGGCAGCTGTCTTCAGTTAGACAAGTGATTGCAGCAACACTGACCCTAGTGTCAGCCCCTGATTCTCTAGCATCAAAAGCTTATGGAGATATTTAGAAGTCTGGGCCTGCAACAGATTGCCTTGCTATCCCTTACAGGGAGCATGGCAGAATAGCTCTTTAGTTTGCAATCCCAAAACTGGTTCCCCAGTTTGTAAGGCAGACAAGGACCTACTTTTTCCAGTTACTCTCCTATGGATGATCTTATTTTCTTGCTGGAAAAAATTAGAGTATTTTTATAATAACTAAGCGTATATTAAATATTCTTTGACATCAATACATTTGTGAATAAAAAAGGCAGAACAGTTTGAAGGCATACATGTTCTGCTCAGCAATCTCCATTGGTTAAGACTTCCTAAAATACTGGGCTTTTATAGCAGCAGACACTTGACCAAAGAATTACAGATGTGACTACTGTTGCCAGCATGACAGAGTGTTTGGGAAGGGAGGAGAATGGGGAAGGAGAAAAGAAGAAAGAAGAAGAGAGAATTAGTACTATTTCAGGTTTTCTGGTTTCATCACATTTGCAAGACTACCTTTGACTAAGTCTAATGTTCAGGTCAGGGGAACAGGCCACAAAACTCAAGGCAACACAGAACATTGCTCAGAGTTTAAAAACTACCAAGATGTACTTAAGCTCATATTACTGGACAGGCAAAGTTCAGGGCATATACCTGAAGCAAAACCCATGAGGGAACTACATACAAATGAGTGGGACTTTCAAAATATACAGATTCTGATCTGTTGCAAGTTCACCTGTTCATAAGGATCTTCATCAAATAACAACCAGAACACAGGTTTAGTTCAAACAAAAAAAAAAAAACCAAAACAAAGCAAAACAAAACCAAACACACACCCCAAACAAACAAAAAACCCACAGACCCACCACACTCTTCTATTCAAGTACCTGAGGTTAAGTTGAACCTACAGCCTTGCCCTGAAAATACCAAATGCTTCATTATTGGGTTTTGAAGATTCTGATTTGCTGTTGATTTGATTCATCCTTTCTCAAGCTTCAGGTTTGCAACACCAAAACTCTAAGGGACCCTTCCATCTTATCTCCCAGTTCCCTCTGACTTAAAAATCATGATCCAAGTTAATGGCAAGATCCACCTGCTCGTATGAGTCAGCACAAATATCTCAGCATTTTTATTGTGATGTTCTTACATCTGTTTAAGATAGCTCAGAAGACCATCCCAGACATAAATGTCTGCAGGATATTACAGATTCATTTGTTGACCTAAGTAGCATTTTTATGTCATTGTGAATCTTCACAAGCCAAATTAAGAGATTCTGGGACAAAGCATTGACTAAAGAGTACTTGCATTATGTTTCCTCTGTTACATGCATCTGTACTGCCTAAGATATTTATCATCATCAGAAAATGTTCCACATTTCAACATTTAAAGCAACTTTCCTAGCAAAGCACCAGAACAGAGAGCAGTGAGCTTCAGATCCCTTGGATTACATAAAACCACCCAGAAGAATGCTGGAGAAGCCTACAGAGGCCTACTACATCCAGAGAGTTGGGTTTGCATTTCATTACTTTTTACATAAGAGCTACTCATGTCTGGAGAATTATTACCAAGGTTTTTGGGCTTCCTTGTCTCAAACACTATAAAATTAGTCAGTTAGCATTTGCAAAGTGCTTTGAAGATGAAAACCAACAGATAATTGCAAAGAACTGTTTGAATTCTATAGCAAATTTCAATTTCTTTTTCTCAGTGCAATATGTTACTGTTAGTTCATAAAACTGAATGAGTTCTGTCTTGTAAACCACTTTAAAACGTAACAATGTCCACACTTGTTACCAAATTTTCATTTAATTTTGACTTTTTTTTTGCTTATGAACAACTGTATGGATTAATGAATTTTCAACATTCTTCCGGTGGAAAAAAATATTATGAACATCTACTTTGCAAATAGATTAAATTAGAAAAAGAACAATTAGGCAACACACATTCTACTTTGAAAGACTATTAAGCATTTTAAATGGCCAGATAAGAAAGAAGAAAAAACCTCAACATAAAATTAAGGCTAGCTCAGTTCTCTCCCAGGTGAAGATACATGAACTTGTGAAATTTGCATTCCTTAACCATCTGAAATGGATAGTTCATTTCTAATGCAGCATGTTACTAAAGCATTGCAACCTTGTCCTAAGCTGATTTTAGAGACAAAGTACTTCATCTTCTGGATGAAGCACAGACAAACTTGAAGTTTGGAGTTTGTGCTTATTTTCAAGATATAGAAAAGTAGAATTTTGATGCTTCCTATTTTGTTTAAGGACCCCTGTGAAAACCCATGGACTGGGAGTCATCACAGCCTACCAACATCCAATATCATCCTGGCAACAGAGCTACAATATGCCAAGAATGCCTATTTGTAGTTAGCCACTCTGCTCCCCAAAGAAGCAGGTATACCTGTTCTTTGATCTCTTGCAGTTTTCGGCTTTGCTCTCTGATATCATGAAGTAGCTGTAGTGCCTTATCATCTTCCTGAGACACCTCCATCCGTGCCTGCTCCAGGCTTCGCTTTAAGCTCTGCAGAAAGCAAAATGTTCAATACATAGGCTTTGGTTTTTCAAATGGTTGTATAATGAAGATCTTTAGTTACACAAATGCCTCCTTGACTGCAGCGAGGCGTCAAAAAATGAAGGCACCAATGATGGAACTCTAAAGAAACTTACGGCCAGTGCTGCTCCTATCTGAATGGACGCAGCTCATTTTACAAACACTGTTTACTACACTTAAATCTCAGTTCAAATCTACTTCCCCACATCAGGTTTAGAGACAAAAACCAAACACAGATGACAAAAGGCATCCATTATTGACAGCATTTATCTATATTTTATCCAGCGCTATTAATTCACCACCTAGATACAATCCTTCAACTTCAAGTTACTTACATTTTTCTTGTTTAAGTGAGTCAAATGCTTTAATCACTGTTAAACTTCTACAAAGGACAGAAGAGCTGAGAGCCTTTATCTCACCACATACCTTACCTGCAAATTTGGACCCACCAGTGGAGTGGTCCTTCTAGCAACTGAGGATTATTCTTCAACAGAAAGATACAAACTGAATTTATTTATTTAACCTAGTAGCATTCAGTATAGGAAAATCACTCAGCCCCATTTTAAGATGTGCTTCCCAACAAACCAACCCATCCGAAATGATTTTCAATTCTCAGAAACAGAATATTATCTCCATTTTTGTTCTTGGTACAAGAGAGGAAACATAATTGTATATCCAACTGAAAATACAGAGACTATCAACTAGAATGAAAATATCCTCACTGGAATCTTGCCAGGACAACTGGGCAGACATTCCAGCTCCCATGAAAAATGCCAAATGATCTTTGAAGACATGGTTTTACAGCCTCATTTTTACATTCTACCTGAGAAACAGCACCTCTCCTAGCATCCTCCCTGACATTGTGCTGGGGAACTGGATCAGTCTGAACTCAGAATACCACAGATGGAGCAACACCATTGCTTCCTAATCCTATTTGTTCTTGAAGATTTCTGTCTAGGCACTGATTAGGCCCCATCCTCTTCTGCCTAACAAACCTGCAAGAAGTCAAACCCAAACATGTTCTAGGCACAGCCAGTAAGACAAACATCACAGAGAGTTTCAGCAAGACCAGGACAGTAGTCACTCCTGCATGTTCTAAGCACATGACCATGAAACAACATTTGAATCAAACTACCAAGCAAGCTTTTGCAAACAATTCAGGGATCCATGTTCAACAGATATCCTCTCACATACTATTTTCTCTCCATCAAGTACCCCACTGAAAGCATGATGGAAGAGAAAGACAAAGACCACCAGATTTCAGGCCTTCAGAGCTGAAAGGACTGGTGTAAGGGCTCACACTGCATTCTGTGATATAGGTGGCCAGGTCCTGCTCCAGGAGGGATCGCTGGGTCTCAGAGGCTTTCAGTTCCACCTCCTTTTGGCTAAGTACAGCCTCCACCTCTGACACTCTCCGGTGCAACCGCGTCATTTCCTGCTCCATCTGCAATAAATATCAAGAGGTTATAAAGGGGGCTTCAAAAGCTTTTGTTAGCTGCTACTTTCAGAGCTCTGTTTGTAAGGAATTTGTCTCCAAGAGACTTCTAGCTATGTTTCTCCAAATGGTGTTTAAATTCCGATACCATTGTCTCTGCTCCAGGAATGCACAGTTCTTCTTAAGGACAAGTAGGTAAGTCTAAGTCACCCCATTCATTCAAGCAGCTTGTTCATATTCAGTCATTCTTCGAACCCCAGTTAGCAAAGAAGACACAATCATTTTTCACCTGACTTGCAGAGATGGGTCACTTTAACCTTATCCCAAATCCATGCTGGACCAGAAGATGGTTTCCCCCCATCTCCTTGTCAGGAGCAAATGGTCAAATCCAGAACAGAGCAGGGAGAAAAGTAATGGAACTCTCATAAAAGTCTCAAACAAGCAGTAAGTGTTAAAAGACTCCACCAGGTTGCCTTTATTGGAGCACAGGCACAGCAATTGTTATAAGACGTTCACCATAAGCAGTGACGTGACAACAGTTATGTAAGCAGGAGCTGATGAGTGAGGAAGAGCCCCTCAGAACAGTACTGCTGTAACTGTGAGTATGATGAAGAGGCACGGCCTGCAGGAAGAAGCAGTCGTCTGTGTCACGCTGAGAAAAGGACAGTTTAAAATCCAGAGCCGCTTCTTGTTAAGATAAAAGTATCTAGAGCAACAGCATGGCCTAAATTCATCTCCCTTTGTACTGGACAGGAAGCCACCTCTCTGAAGGAAAAGCACTTTGCCCACCACGAGTCTGGATGATCAGCAGCATCTGACAGATCCCTGGACACACAGTGGTTGCAGATTCCTGGAGCAATGGAGATGGCCAATCGCATAAATAAATACCTTGTGACACTTGTCCTGGACGTCTTGGAGTTCTTTGCTCTTGAGAAGAAGTGTCTTTTCCATGGAGCTGACCTTGACTGAAGAATCCACACTTGAAAAAACAGATCTAAAAGAGCAAAGCCAAACAGCACATGAATATAGGCAAAAGGCACAGAAATCTGGTTTATGCAGCCTTGGTAAAGTCAGTGGGTACTTACTTATCCCAGGACAAAAGCAAGGTGCAGCAATCACAGCCATCATCTCAGATCAAACATACCATAAAAGCTGGTGACAGTATATCATTATTAAATAATCCATGTGTACTTTAGTTACAGTATTAATATTTTCCATCAGTGGCTGTGTCAGAGTGCAAAACAATAAATCACAGCAGCAGTTTTGCATAACTCGTAGGGATTTATACGTGCAACAAAAACAAAGCATGAAGTCAATGAAAGCACTTTGGAAAGATAACAAATTTTCAGAGAAATGATTTTTATTTGGTACTTTATTTTTAAACAGGTTTTTAAAGGATTATCAAAGTAGAAGAGCCCTAAAAACTTCAACATGTCATAATCTGCACCACAGGAAGAAGAATTTAATATCCTTAGTTACATTCTGCAAATCAAAATTGAAACTTCCCTAACCCGATTCGTATGATCCCGAGGAACTCAATCAATATCAATATGATTAGTCACACTGCAGAACTTCAGAGTTCCACTTACAAGTAATTTTTTTTCCATGAGACACAACTTAACTGTACAATTCAAAACAATTTGACTCCAGAAACCTGGGGAAAATATTTACTTGATCTTAAGTTTCTGTCTAATTGGGACTCGGCATTTAAGAAGTTTACCATTCCTGTTAGTCTAAATTCATTCTAGAAAAAGATAGGAAGCCACCTGATGTTTTGGAGCCTATTTTTAGAGCTTTGCAGTCTTAAATATGCAATCTGCAACCAAAAAATTAAGTACACACATCAAAACATAATTTTAAAAATCACGTTCTCCCTCGCATAAAATGATTCAAACTAGATATTTAAGCAGTTAATGATGGAACCAGTGTTAAGTGATAGATGAAAACGCAGAAATACAATGAAGGTGCTAATAAAAGATCATGCAGGCTGCCCACACATTGCTTTCTGCTTCTCCTGGCCACAGTTTGGTATGCAGCCAGTTATCCCCATGGAGAGAAAGTAGCTTTGAGCAGCTCTCTGCATATAGCCACACACCCACACACAGCAGCACAGGCTCCTCTTAACACCAAGGAAAGTTTGATTCCATCACCACCATTTTCTGAGAAAAATCTACTCCTTAATCCAAACAGATATGCAGCATAGGCACAGGAAGAGACACATGGATTTTAATCAAAGTGCTGCAGCAACATTTCAGTATCAAGCAGATCTTCAGCACCAGCACCTCTAGCAGTCAGGAGGAAACACTGGTTTGATATTGACAAACAAACACAGCAAAATCCACCAATTCTGCCTTGAAAGGTCAAATATTAACATCTCTTCAGAAACCTGATATGGCAAAACTTAGAAGAAAGAATCCTGCATGCCAACAATACAGATAAGATCAGGACCTACTAAAAAAAAAAAATATGTAAAATTAATGCTATATAAAGCATTCCTTTAGTCCTGTCCAATCAATCCGCTCCGTCAAATTACCACATTTAAAAATCAATTTATAAAGCGTGTCTATACTCCTACAGAGAAAAGGCAACCATCTGAGAAAGATGCATATTAAATCCCCTAACAGCTGGGTGTACAAACAAGGCTAAAAATGAATAGTTGAGAAAAGCAGTCTAAAAATACAAATTAAAGCTCACATTAACTAAAAAAGACACTAAGGAATCTGCTTTCAAATGTTAATCAAATATATGTAAATAGCTGCAAATATGTACTGAGACAAGTCTGTAAATCTTCTTATAATAAAAATTTAGTCTTACAGATCTGAACTGCACTGGATAAAGCAATCTCTTTTTCTAGTTATAGTTACAACCTTAGCCATCACCTTCTTACTTTCATTCTTTTCAAATCTGAGGCATTACCTGAGAAAACTCTAGCCAGTTCTCACACACTTGGTTTTGTTTGTGGCTTCTATTCCACCTCCCTAAAGGAGCTAATTTTATTTGTTATTGTTGCTTGTTTATTTTATTTGCTATTAAAAGAATCAGAGCCTAATATTGCAGGCACCATTTTGCATTTCCAAAATTTCTCCTGGCAAGCCAGCTGAAAGCATCCACGAGCACTGCAACCCAGGGAGTACCAGGACAGATTGAGGGAAGAAGATGCAGAGCTCTGCAAAGACAGGTAGTTCAGCCAGGTGAGATGGGATGGGATGGGATGGGACAGAGCACAGGAGGCTGAAGTCCAGGAAGTTTGGATTTCATGAGGTGACTGCAGAGGGAGCTGCTCCTCAGGGCTGGTGCCAGCTTTGTAAGGGAAGAGGAGGCTACAAACCAGAACCACAATCTTTCTTCCTCATCCCTATCCAAAAGGAGGAAATTCCTTAAAAATACATGTCCTGGTGACACGATGGTTTTCCTGCCATGGAAACAGTACATCTTATCCCCAAGGGAAGCTGATTTTGGTTAGCACTGGACACACAGTTTGTAAGACATGCTTTCCCAGTAATTCTTTCCTGTGTGCAAATTGTATTAGAACAACTTCCTGAACATCCATACAACCTTCAAAGTATCTGAAAGAGGCAGACAGAGGAAATCAAGAGAAATGGAATACTAGCTAATCTAATAAGCCTTGTCATGGTGATAGAAGCTCTCAACACAGCATGACAAGGTAGAAAATACCCACATTTCTGGGGCATACATATTCTTCCTCAGTCAGCACCACTGCAGAAATTAAACACACACAATCCAACATCAAAAGCCATGATGCAAAGCTATCATTCAGGCTGGGACCATCTCAGAGTGTTTCATTTAATTAACTGCTACATCTGGATCAATTCTCTTAGCACAACAGAACAGTTTCCGCTGTTTCCTCTGAAGTGTGAAAAAAAATACCGAAAGGTAACCAGCATCCACCAACAAGAAAATTGCAATAAAAGATTTAAAAAAAATCCAAAGTCAAGCCTGTAGTACCAAGCTCTGATAGCACTGGCAGTGCCAATTTCCTTTCCAAAGCAGCACTGCCTGCATGACTAAAAACCAAGTTAACTTACAGCTGACTATGTAGTGATTTCACAGCTAGATCAGCAACAGCCTCAACCAGCAGAATGATCAGAAATGGTGCTGGTTGTGTAAAAGCTCCTCCAGTCCTAACGTGGCTGAGATGTATTAGAAAAAAAGCATCAGGATAGGAAAAGCTCCAAGATAATTCTGGGGTATCAAACTCGTACCTTCACGTCCCCTGTGCATCTCATTCTACTTCACAACTTCCTGTGTCCTTTTCTGCCACTCATAAACCCCCAACTCACCTGTGCTTCTTCCTTCTCACAACGATTGACACCATCTGTCCTAATCCTGGCCCCCACATAACACGCCGATAATCTCATCCCCCATCCCTCATGCTCTATTCTTTTTAGCATTATACTCATCTGTACCTTCCACCCCCTCGTAAATGCTTGCTCAGGCCTAAAAAAAACCCACCAAAAACAAACAGTGATACCATCAATCTGTGAATAGAGCTAGCTGAAGCAAAGCATATTTTTGGTATGCTCATCCTGTGCTTCCTCTTTAATCTATCTTTGGTGAAAGAGCTTAGAGAACACGACAAACTGTTGGAAGAAACCAGTAGTCCTTCTTGTTGGAAAAATGGCCCATTTTAACTCTCAGTATTTTATAATGACTGTCAAATCCATACCAGATTTTAAATTTATAAAAAAAACCAGCAACCCCCAACACAAACCAAAAAACAAAACCTCAGAAATCTTGAAAAATGCCACTTTTTAGGACCTTCCAGAGAGGACACAGGCAGGCAAAAATTTATATAATAAGCTATTCTTTAAATTAGGTATTTATTTTTTATTAGGTATGTTGGATTGGTTTTTATTAGGTATTGATTTTTATTAGGCAGTTTGGTCTATTTGGTTAGCCCTGGATTTATAATAGATTTATCTTATGCCTTCAGGCTTCTGCTAGTCACCTGCAAAGGACAAGAACAATTTTCTTTCACCACTTGATGCATATTTTTGGCACCTAAGGGTTTGTGTCACTTGTTCTAAGCACTGGAGATCAGCCATGGTTAGGGACAGGATGCAAGGTGGGGCTGGCTTTTAATGGAATTAAACTCTCAGTTGCCTCTTATCTTGTCACAGTCACACGCTTGCAGCCAAACCAGCAGCCAGATTTGCAGCCAGACAGGCTTTTCTCCCCCATACCAAGCATACAGAGGCCATGATGTGAGAAGGAGTTTGCTGGTCCTTCTCTGCAGCCTCAACCCAACTCTCAGA
The DNA here is from genome assembly GCF_000695815.1 of Acanthisitta chloris. NCBI lineage: Eukaryota > Metazoa > Chordata > Aves > Passeriformes > Acanthisittidae > Acanthisitta > Acanthisitta chloris. The sequence continues at coordinate 17,897 of NW_008690537.1, read as the reverse complement.
ATCATACAGCAGATTTATTTAACAAACACTCTGCTAATACAGGAACCTGTGACATAAACAATGCCCTTGACTTCTCCTGATTGCTTCCCACAACACATTATTGTCATGCCTTTTGCTTTTTTGTCAAATCTTACATTCATTATAGGATCACAAATTCTTCCCAGATCTCATGTTATGGGGCAACATACAGCACACTGTAATTCAGTGGACACTTCTAAACTCCATACCAACTGTGTGATTTCTGGCAACAGGTCTAAGTGACTTAGGTGAGCCCTTCCTGCCATAAGTCATTGGGAGAACAAGGAGAAAGGAATAGAGAACTCTCCATCCTTTTTCTTTAACTGCCTTTTCTGTGAAGTACTTGAAATTCCTAGCTCAGCCATAGCTTCTTACTGTCCAGTGAACGAGGGCAAGAGCATAACCCTAAACTTCATAGCTTGGCAGCACTCAAATTAAATGCAATGAAAGTTTCAAGGACCTTGTTAGCAGCAGTCTGCAGTTGCCTGGCCTAACTGTGAGCAGCACTAGAGGCATCGTGCTGCAGACAGGAACACAGAGCCGCATCACTTAGCAACCATAAGGTTAGACTTTCAGAGGAAAGATTTTAAGAAGAAAAATTCTAGACTAATAAACTTCATGACTTTGGACCTTCCAGAGAAGATACCCCAAGATTCACCAGAGATAAGACTCCCACCCTTTACTGATCTCCATCTAGAATTTGATATTCAGGCTAGTACTGTATTTCCTCAAGTAAAACATACACCAGACAGTATTTTATAAGTAAAGAGTTATCTTTATGGCCCAATTACAATGATATTGAGAATAAACTAGTCACTGCATCATTTAAATACAGATATTTTCAAGTCTCCATAAGCCTTTTGCCATATTTAAATCACCTTCTTGGAACAGAATGCAAGTATTTACTGCTGAAAATACCAGAGTGCATTTATTGAGATCTCATTCAGAATAAGAAACCACTAAGATCTACTTTTATTAAAATTATTTGGGGGAAAATTAAGTATACTATGCCTTTCTGTTCCAGATCAAGAAAAAACAGGCCACATCAAACAGAAATTTTACTTCAGTCAAAATTTCTCCAGAGCACAGTAATCTCTGTGTTCATTTGCTTTACCTCTTTACATCTATTACCAAAATTCAAATATAACTTCCACAGGCATTTTTCGGTACCAGCTCCACAGAGGAGGAACATCAATCCATCTGCTGTAGCTGTCTCAGCCTCCAGCACAGTTACACCACTGCTCTGAGACTTTACCTCACGCTCCTCTTCAGTCCTAGTCCTGGGCCCTGATTACATATACATTTTTACCACACCTATGTGGTCACTGTTGAGGCTCCTCTGACTGTTACCTGCATGGCCACACAGCCTTGATACATGGATTGCAGCTCCCCAGGCAGAAAGGTAACACCCTAAGTTATTCACTCCTCCATTAAGACAGATTTTAACCCCAGGTATCTACAGATCTAATATCCCATTTTTCTAATTCTGCTGATAATATTAGATGATTTCACTAAACAAACACTTTTTGGGGTTTTATGTCCTCCCCCTGCCTTCCTCTTCTGCCATAAAAGCAACTCTGCTGAGGAGGGACAGCCAAAGATGCCCTTTTTATTGCTGGCAGAATCATCATATAACCTTGATTCCCGGTGTGGGCAAGATCAAAGATGTCAACAGTATCACCAGATGTGGTGACACGCTTACTGCAGAGTGACTATCACAGCCGATACGACAGAAAATGAAACTTGATTAAGACAGATTGACAACCAAGTCCCTTAAGGGAACTAACTAGCAACAGTGAATGATGGTTGACATGAAAACACAGCACCTTAGTACATCGAGTCACTAACCCAGCTGAAGCCACCGCGTTCCGGAGAGGCCTCACGATCCTGAGCTAAGGACTTCCCAACTTAACGCACTGCACTAAGACTTTTTCAATAGCTCCGTCATCAGAAACTAACCACCCACTACATCAAATGCTTTATACCACACTATTTATATTCTTCTTTTTCTCTGGCTCCATTCTCTCAGAAAGCATGTTTTCTTTCCACTCAAAACCATTTCTTCTAGATCCTTACGTCCCTACACACACACACACACACACACACGTACCCTGCATACTTCATCAGAATCTCCAGTCTCTTAACACACAATACAGCAATGCCCAGTCTTCCTATTTAACTTGAGCCAGCAGCACACAGCCAGGTGCCATGTAGCTCCTTCTCATGCTCACTGACCCATCACTGCACATTCCCAGGTTAGTGGAGCTCCATTTCTGTGGATCACTGGTTCAGCCTTACACATCCCCAGCACTTGGTGCCCACTCTCTGACCCAATAAAATAACACCACCCCCCTTTTCCATCTCTGAATTCCTCAGTATTTTCCTTCTTGCAGGGATCTGCAGTACCAGAAATGCAATTACCTACTGCTCCCTGCTTAACAGAAACAACTAATTCAAAGTATTTGAACAACAATTTTAATAATAACTGGTTTAGAATCAATCTTTCCACCCCATTCCGTCCCCCTCATCCCAGAAATAATGACAGAACAGTAGGACATGCACAAGCCACAGCAGCAACAGATAAAGCCCGAATCTGGCAGCTTCCCTACAGCAGAGTACAGCTCAGTTAAAACAGCTTTTCCACACACACCATCCTCACTGTAACAAACCTTCCCATTTTTCCAACGGTCCTATCCACCTAGGCAATAATTCCTACTTACTCTGATCTGAGGGTCCCCAATGCTCTGATGAATGAAAACCCCACAAACGGCAAATCTTTCCCCGAGAAGCCTCCTGGGTTCAACTGCCGCGTAGGGGATAAACCCCACGAATTCCTCTCTGGTTCATCAAAATTTGAGGTGTCATCATCAGACTTGAGAGTAGGAACGAAGGGGGGAGGAGCTGGTGAAAAAAAAAAAAGCAAGAAGAAAAGATAAAATTCAGCTACAGTTCACTCTGCAACAGTCCCACTCACTCAGTGCTTGCAATGGCACTGCAGCTCCTGCTTTTAATCTTGCTAACACAAGCAGACTGAGCTGCTGCTCTCAAAGCGTATTACAGCAACAAGAGATTAACCCTTCAGCTACCAACATGGCTTCCACTCTGCAGGCAGAATGGCTCCCACACTGAGCACACTGGGCTTCAGCTTGGGCATTGAGACTCTTGGGTTTGGGGTTTCTTTTCAGGTTAGGGTGTTTGGTGTTTTAAACATATACATTGAATAAAATGAAAGCACAGGCTAAGAAAATCGTTACTGTAATGTAGCTAAAAGTCAGTCGATTCTGATTCCTCTGGAAAAGGAAAATGTCTCCAACCTGTCCAATTAGTGACACTACCTGAGAGCAATGCCTGATTCTGTGCTAGTCAGCCAAGGAATCTATCTTACCTTTTAACACTACCAAGAATCTTCCCAGCATGGGCTTCTAATCAACAGCAAACTGGCCTTTCTCCTGGAAGGTTCTAATAAACTGCAGCTACTAGAAGCTCACTAGTCATTAGGAAAAGAAGAAAGTCAGATTTTATTTCTCTAAAGGAGCTTGCTAAAGACCTGGAACTCTTGTCGGGACACCACTGCAGTCTGGCTCTGATACAATCAGCTCAGAAGAGAGGTATAAATAGCAGGAATTACAATGTATTTCTTACCAGAATTTCTAAATGGATACCTCTTAACTTGCTAAGCAGTTGTTTCCTTTCAGCTGGTTTTCTCACCTTTGCTTCAGTTTAATTAACCAACAGAACAAAAGGACAAGTTCTTCTCAATGATGTGCAGCACCCGAGCTACCTGCTGGCTTGGCTGAGTGTGGGAAAGGAATGAAGGCAAAAACCTGCTGTGCAAATCCTCCCTCATTAAATCACCTCCTCTAGCATTTATTTATTTATTTCATCACTCGGGTCCCCACTCACTGCAACTCTCTAGAGCAAAACCAGGAGATTAGCAAAGGAGACAGCTCTTCAGTCAGCACAACTAGAACAGCCCATTGTCACCAGCTGATGGAAGTGGAGTGTGCTAAAACCGTTACCATGGATCCAGTATGGATCTCCTGGAGCTGAAGGGCTGATGAGGATTGAAGAACCGGGAACAAACATTCCAACCCCTGCAGTGCAGGCTCCCTGCTCCTCGCTCCCTGCATGCTCGGGGTTTAACCCTACCTGCCTGCATCGTGACAGATGCTGCTGCCGCTGAGACTGACAGGGGCACAATGAGTCACGGCTGGAGCTTGCTGGCTCCCTCTAGGATGCCAAAG
>NW_008690537.1:643-13606 GCF_000695815.1 Acanthisitta chloris | reverse complement strand
CACGCTGAAACTATCCATCAGACCAGCATTAACAGGCAAAAAAAAAAAAAATTATCTGCCTGTATAAACTGCCAAATCCCAACGACACACACAGGCTTTGTTAGCAGCTCCCCAAGGAGCCATTCTGACACTGCTCCCAAGCAGGGAAGTGAGAAGAAATTCCATGGAGCAGATAGGATGCTGCTCACGTACAGTGGTTCCAAGTACATCAGAATGAGATAAATGGGGGAAATATACAAATTAAATGGGTTCTGTAGTAAGCAGTTTTACTTACCAGCTTCAGAACATTTAAAATGCCTGTCAATAGCATGAATTTATTAATTTATTCTGCTATATTGGTTATAATATACATTTACGTCCAATATCATGCTGCTATTGATGTACCCTCAACATAATTTTGAAATAGATTGTTGATTAGGATCTGTAATTTTTTTAAAAATCACTTGATGTCAGGATAATGTCCAGCTACTCTTCCATATGCTCTGAATGACTAAAACCAGAGAAGTAACAGAAAACAATTTGTAAGTAAATCATCTTTAATGCAAATATAAGCCCAAAGTTACAGTTCATTCACAGCAGAGGAGGATTAGTTCAGGATTAGTATTTTTTAGCTCAGGACTTTTGCTGAAAGAACTCTGCACATCCTCTTACAGGAAGGGGTTGCTGGAGGGTTTTTGACAGTTTTGGAATACAGATACTGTCTGTGAGGGAAAGTAATAGAGAAAACAGCAAACTTTTCATCTGGGGAAGTCCAAAATTTTTCTTAAAGAGGTAGCAAAAAGCAACTTAGCTGTCTTTTAAGCGCCTGATGGATAACTTCATCTTTGAAAGGGAGATCTAGAGCCTTACTTCTCACCAGAAATCAGCAAAGAAGATCTTAAGAGCCATCTTCAAGCCCTTGCAATTAAAATGAAAGTCATTCCTCTTACCAACAATAAGAATTCCTACTCAAACCACATGCATAAAAGAAACTATCCTTTAACTATGCAGGCACATAAAAAGATGAAAAGCACTCAGTGGGGGAACAATGGATGCACAAAGATAAAACTGAATGCGAGACAGAGCAAACCTTTGGGGCTGGTGGGAAACTAGTTTAAAGAGCACAGTGTTTTACACCACAGCTTCCTCTGATGTTTAATAAAATATGAGAACAAAGAAGAGAAATTGTGAACATTAGATGAAAAAATAATGAAAAAATCCTTTGCCCTCTATTTTGCATTCACAAAAATCCATGACTAACAGTCCAAAGCCTCTGCAACTCTGCAGTATAACTTTGATTCAATACTTTTGTCAAGAAATAGTAGCAAATAAAGAGAAAACTTAGAACAGCCATTCAACAAAAACACCTCTAGATGTTAAATAGTTCTGAACTTGTCAACAGTGACTGAAAATGAGAAGCAAAACTTCTTCAGAAGTTTCAGCACACTGGAGAAAAAAATCACTCAGGAATAAAAGGGAATAACTTCTTTTTAATAAAAGCTGGATCCTCTATGTCTGATTTTGTTAATTGTTTGGTAGCCTCTGCAGTCTTTTGTTCCTAAGACTGAGGAGTCCTTTGCCTGATGCCCAAAATACCTACAGAATACATGGAGTAGTCTCATAACAGACAAGCAATTTTGTTCTCAAATGTGGGTCACATGATGACAGAATCTCTAGTTAAATTATTATTTCTTGCTTAAAATCAGAAAGCTGTCACACAACTATAGTATTTTCAGAAAAGGATGAAGACTGGTGAATGCAAACACATTGATGTGCTTATCAGCTGCTTCTTTAAAGGGAAGAATCCTTTAGTAGAGGTCAAGATAAGCCTCTGAGAGCTGAATGTGAACACCATGCCATCACATCTGACAAGGTGAAAACTTTGCACTTTTTTCAGGCTCACCCAAAAGGGAGGCAAAACTCTTACTCAAAAGGACAACAAACCTGATGCTTCTACTCACACCAACGGGTTGGGCATGAAGACCTTTTTGTCTCCGATATATTACAAGGAACGTACATGTTCTGCTTCCCATTTAAAGTATCTTATGGAGAACTGCATGTTTTAAAAAAGCCAATTGCTTGCCTAGATACCTCCCCACTTGTGGAAGGATGTAACCCTCTTCCATCTGTTCCAAAGAATGACTTTCAGAGGAAAAGGGGGTGTTGTAGGTTGCTAAGTTTAAAACAAAAAAAAGGAAGAAAAGAAAAAGCCAAAACCACCACACACACACTACAGTCCTTTAACCAGTTTGCCATTAAGATTAGCTAAAATGTCTCTTATGGAAAGAAGCTTTTCTTTTGTTAACTCTACATGAGTGTGTGTATTTATGACTCGTTCAAAGAACATTGCCTGAACCAGGTCTTTCCATCCTTTCAAAATATTTTCATGCAAATTCAGAAAAGCGAGACTGCATTTCCCCTGGGACAGTGAAAGACTCCACTGAAATGGGAAACTTAAAGGCAAGACAGAATGTTTCTTAGGGATAAAAATGTGTCTTTTCTTGATCTACAAGGTGATCTATAAATGCTTTCCGAGAAAAAGCATCCACACAGCCTTTTTAAGTAGGTTAGGCACTACTCTTCCTCAGGCTCTAACAGACCTATTTGAGAAAGTGCTATGGAAGAAAAATAGAAAATCCCAGTGATGTAATTTAAGGATATTTTCTCTAAGACCACTCATGAAAAAGCATTGTACTAGTTGTAACCAATCTATACAATATTGTGCTAACACCTTTACTTTTCTGTCAACACAATGATCCAACACATACATTTCTGCTAATAAAAGCGAATTTCAAGCTGAAATGAAAGCAATCTCCACTTTGAGAAACAAGTCAACACATTTTTCTCAAGACAAGCATTTAAGTGAAACACCACAATGTTTAACTGTTAACATACTGAAGGACAACTTTGGGTTTATAAGGAAGAGCCTTGGACTGAGATTTGGGTTCCTGCCCATGGAGACAGCCTAAAAATCAGTCCTTAATGCTTTCACAAGTTCTTTTGTTTGCACAAGACATTAATGCTTGTCTTCTTATAGAAAGACCTTCCTCATGCAAGTCCAAACATGTTACTCCATTTTCAAGACCACTTGGACTGCAGTAACAAAGCAATTCTTAAAATGAAGACTCTTTATGCTATACATATGTATTGCTTAGATGACAAAAAAAAGTCTTCTGCCCCCCTCCCAGTGAGCAGATTTTTGGTTCCCAATGAAAAAGAAAATGCAGTTTATGGATCTCAAATCACAAAAGGTAACCAACAAAACCCCAAATTATACAGAATGCAGCCTTGCTGCTGACAACTGAAGCATCTCATTCCTCTGTTCTCTGCCTCTGATTTTAGGTACTCATTAAATACTCATATAGTTCTGCTATCTGAAACAGAGATAGAAATATGTAAATTCCAGGTAAATGAATTCCAAAATATTTTCAGAAAACTCTGTCAAGTAAATCAACACAAACTTCTAAAAGTTTTGGGTTGTTTTTTCTGTTTTAGGAGTGTGTCTGTTTTGGGGTGAGGCTTTTTTTAATAAGCTTCTGAAGTCATTAAATAGCAGAAATCAACAGAGAGCAGAATCTTTAAGTATGTTTTAGTACAATACTCCAGTAAAGGGGAAAATTGCTTGTTGAGATAGATTCAGTTAAACCTGACCTTAGGTTTAATAGTTTGATTCTGCTTCTGTAGCTTAAGAGCTGCTTCTACAGACACACTACTTGAACCCAAGGAAGTTGGGAGCTGTTTTAGAGGCAACTATCTTTTGGGAAGGGGTCTACTAAAAAGTCAAGTGTTACATAGGTTACCATAACAACAAAATGTAACACTCAAAAACCCTTAATGACACATTCTTAGCCAAAACCAGTGCATTAAGAATGGCTACCCTGGAGCTCTCAGCATGATAATTAAATACCTGCAAGTCAATGGCACCAATTTTTTCCCTACCTTGCTCAGTCTGAAATAGAAATTACATCACTGCCCTTATAGACTAGAAGAAAGTCTGATTGTACTGACATAGAATTTAACAATCATGGAATCATTTCAGTTGGCAAAGGTTTTAAGATCACCAAGTCCAACACTCCAACCCCAAAATCTTTGACCAGATTAACTTGAGGGAGTGAGATTCTCTCATATAAATCTAAATCCTGCGATCTCTCCCAGCACTCACTGGTTTCCTAATTTTCTCAGGCTGCCATTGCTCCAACTCAAACACCACTACCAGCAGAGGTCAAGATCAGAAAGGAACCTTTAGCTTTTTGACAGCCTGGGTCAAACCCAACACAGGTTTTGAATAGAATGCCAGTGCCCTGAAAAACCAGCACAAGGAGAACCACTGCAGAGAGCAAAGCAATAGGTGACACATTGAATCTGCTGCGTAAAGCAGGAAGACTGCTGTGTTTTGTGCTAGTTACAGCAGGGGTTTATCAAGTATGAGGCATAACAACCAAGTCAGGGGTCAAAACTGCATGAATCTTCACAGTCGGCAGGTCCAGATATTACAGGGAATGATGCAATTCACTGGGCAGCTGCAGACAGAAATGGGATGCTTTTAAATCCCAAATGATTATTCCAGCATTACAAGACATCAGGGCTGTCTACCAGCTTGTCCATCAGCACCACCACTGCCACATGAAGTGGCAAAAATGCTCAATTAACTCATGCAGTTGTGTGAACACTAGACAGGCAATTGCCAAGGAAACACCAGAACATATGCTCACATGGCACCTTTTTTTTTTCCTTCTCTAGATCTGAGATAATAGGATAAAAATGCAATAGAAAAATTTCAGAAACAGAAACTGGTGGCTTAGGGAGGGCTCTGGGGAAAGAAGGCAGAGTGAGCTGGGAAATATATGCTAAAATGATGAAAAGGGCTCGAGGCTCAGTGGCTCTCAAAGGGCAGAAACAATGGAATTTAACAGAACAGCAGCTCCACAAGTTCAAAATTAATGAATCAACAGAAAAGTGAGCAGACAGTCTGTGGAGCTGACAGCTGAAGTGCTGAGATAGTCATCGAAAGTAGAAGCACTGGTTTAGCGATTTATCATGGAAAATGTAGCACAATCATTCCCCTTACAGCACACTTGATAAAAAACATAAGGCAGACATGTTCCTTGCCCAGATAAGCTTACAGTCCAAATAATTTAAAATACTCTCCAACACAAGTCAGACACCCATACAGAGATCATTGATGATCTGTGAAATATTTGGTTTTGCCATGGAGCTGGTGCCTCAGAACTTCCAAATACTAAATTCCATTGCTTACATAGTATAATAAACAGTTTTCTACATAGAAAATTATCTGCTTCGCAGTTTTTATTGTATTCCTATTTGAATGAACAGATTTTTGACAAAGAAATGAGTGATATATTATCCCCACTATCCCCATCTCCAGTGGTCCTTTGTCCATGGACATTGCATCACTTACTGGAGCTACAAAAAATAAACTAACCTTAAGTGAAGTCGGTTCACAAGCAACAAAAGAGAAAGCTGAAGATACAACAGAAAAATTACATAATGCCAAAATTAAGCAAATGAAGGTGGGAAAGGCCTGAATGAACATACTGATGTATTTTAACCTGAGGAAGGACATGGAAAGGACCATTTTGATTTTCCAGTCTAGTGCCTGCAGTAATATGGCAATTGCATCAGAAATTCCTACGGAGTCTTATTAAGTTTCATCTTACCTTACAGTTTTCACCTGAGATATTCACAGAGCCTATTCAAAATCCAAACTGAGCTGCTGTGTTATAAACACCTGCTCCAGGATGCAGCCCTGTGTCATTATGAGTGATTATTCAGATGACACACACTTAAATACTCACATTGTACAACTTTTCACATTACCTAAAGAAACAGAAATTGGTTATAGAGTTTTATTCTACTTACAGTTACGGATATGATTCCAGTCAATTTTAGAAAAAAATGGATGGCAGCAGAGACCCTCATAACCCAACCTTTCCTTCGGACCACAGAGCAGGTTCTGGATCAGGTCAACAAACTCACTGCTAACTTTCACAGCCTTTGGGAACTTCAGAAGTCTCTGCATTAGAAAGAAAAGGATTTCTGCTCAGTACAAAACAGGCTCAGAACAGTAAGATTAACTTTCATTATCCTGAGATATGTCAGACACAAAGGATGAATATTTATAGCACATAAATAAAAGCTTGGTGCATTTTTTCCAAACAGGCTTTTATATGCATTTACTGCACTACAGATAAGAACACAGGAACAACCATTCCCAACCAGGCAAATGGTATCCCAGGTCAGCATCTTATTCATTGCCAATGGAATACACAAATGGAAGTGCAAAACAAGTCACTTCCCCAGAAAATTCTCCCCAACTTCCAAGGGTTTGTGGCTTAGGATTTTCTGAACCAGGGATGATGACACCTGTTACAGAAAATAACTTGATATCTACAATATGAGACATAAAACCAATATCAAGCACATATTCTAAATACTTTATGAACATGACAAAGTAAGAGACATCCATAAGCTTCATTTCTTAGCTGTAAAAACAGTCTTTAGTTACAGACTTTTCACTTGTGAGCAGGGAAGCAGTTCTCACTACCTGGAAGTTCATGATGTTGTTGAAAGTTTTTGCTAAATTCCCTTCAGCGAATGGAGGTCTTCCATAGGTCATTTCATAGGCAATGACTCCAAGGGCCCACCAGTCACCTTCTGGGCCATAAGAGGCTTTGCCATCCCCACTCAGCCCTGTTAGCGTTTCTGGTGCCATGTAGTCAGGTGTGCCAACTGGTAGCCTGGCATTTACCTAGTAGCAAAGACATACCAAGTGAAATTACAGCACTTTCTGTTCATTGTCATCTTGGTAATAAAGCAACACTTAGGAGACATAATTTCCAGCTCTCCAAGTGAATTTTAAGCAAATAATTTTAAGCAAGGCTGTTAAGCAAGTAAGTGAAAGGTTACACAAAGCAAGTATTTGGGTACAGTCACGTTATCAGAGCTAACTGTTCCTATGAAGTATAAACAGCTAGAGCAGAAAACTAGCATTCCAGAAAGCACAGCATTACAAAACTGATGCTTTAAGCAGCAAACATACTCTAGCACTACTGCTTCAACCAGAATTAACTGGCACATCATAGCTGAAATTTCAAAACCAGTCAAATTCAGACATAAATATTCCCTGCCCTCATTCCATTCTGTCACCTTTTTACCTTGTGTTCATAATCAGCAAAGCACTAATATCTGAACTTCAGTGAATTCAGGAGCCAAAACTGCAATAATTTTTGCCCTGAGTGACACAAGGAATGAAACAAAACAGCAGGCAGGCTAACACAAGGACCTGAGGGTGACTGAACAGATAATGTGAAGAAAACATTTAAAAGGAAAATTCAATGCAGAGAAGCACTGAAAATGGAAGAAGAGGGGAAACAGGATATTAAGGATCACATTACAAAGCAAATGCTATGAAAAAATAGAAATTGTAAAACAAGACAAGAATCTGGTACAGAACTTCATATTCTCACTTAGATAGATTTTAATTTTAAATTTTCCCTGGAAGTTGTATGAAATTTATGCATGAAATACATGCAACTTATAAAGAACTCCATCAATTCACAGATTTGAATGGAGTGCTTCCTGGTGAGTGAAGCCCAGAGCATTGGAATGTGACTCATTTTAATCAAGAGCTCCACAGTCTTCAAAACTATACCACCTTAGTTACAACAGACACAACTTTCATCCAGTTATGAACAATTCCAAATCCATGTCCTCTTTAAACACCAAACTGAACAGCTGTAAGAACCTCTAGAAGGAAGATTTGCATCACAGTGCAGCACCATGCAAGAGTAGACTTGCTTTTACCTTCTTGTGCATTAATGGTTTAAGAAGCAAATACACATGTACTAAGGGCTGCAAACAAACTCCATTCATCAAGGGACAAACATAGTTTTGAATAGATTCCATGTTGGGCAAGATTCTTCTGCCTTAGAAGAGCAGGGTGGAATCAAGGAACAGATGCAAAGCTGGCCTTCCCTTTCTGACTGGACTATCCAAACAAGCCACAGACAAAGTTTAAATCCACTTTATTACCATTTTGTTTCCTGTCATTTTAGCAGCTGACCCAAAGTCCACCAGTTTAATGTGTCCTGTTCGATCAATAAGAACATTCTCTGGTTTGATATCTCTGTAAGCAAGAAGAAAGCAATCAGAATCTTTCCATACCATTCCCTACTGTCCCAGCCAGACGACAGGATATCCCTTTCAGCTACACTCAACTGTGTGCTCAACTGCACAAAGCCTTTCGAGTGGGAGTCTTATTTCCAACTGCTGTTCTGTTTCCAAGCAAATATGAAAGTACTAAAGTGCCCCTCATTTCATGGAAAGTTAATAGTTATGGACAGGAGATGGAAAGAGAAGGTGGTTTTGCACCTCTACTACATTATAACTGAGTTACAGCAAAGTATTATGCAGCTTTCTTCCCAAATTCTCTTACATCTTAGTCTGCACATCTTCCAAATCCAGACAGTGACCTTGCATTAGAAAGCCACTTAGTAGCTCTAAGTGCAGCCACCACAGCTGCTTGGAACATAAAATACTTCATAGCATATCCACAGCCTCAGAATGGAATAAATTTATGAAATACCAATATGATTTGAAAATGCACACAGAAACAGCCTCCAAGGCTTGAGAAAACTCTGTGATATTTAACTACTCCAACATCCTATACTGCCCTGTTCGCCAATCAGCACACAACAGTTTTTAACAATTACACTAATTTCCCATACTGTGTGGTGCCAAATGCAGCAATCTCTGGAAAGGATTTAAATTTTTTATAGCACTTCTTTTTACTGAGCCTCCAGAAAAATATATGTAACAATCCTTTCTTGATACTAGTCTGAACTTTACATCAAAGTTAATGCCTTTAGCTACAATTATAGTTGGGAGTCTGATTAATTTTCTAATTTTGCCTTCTGATACAGCATGTGAAATACTGTCCTGAAAGAGGGCAGAACATGAAATGAAACACACAGGACTGCATCACTTTTTGTGGCATGACACTGACTAAACATTCATGTGCAGTGCAAAGCAACCTTTACCCACCGGTGTATATAGCCCATCTGATGGACACTGTGAATAGCCAAAACCAACTCTGCAATATAAAACTGCACCATATTCTCATCCACTTGGTCCTCATATCTGTTTAAAAGTGACAGCAAGTCCCCTCCAGGCTGATACTCCATAACCTACAGAAAATTTTAAAAGAACAGGTATAGTTCACATATACAAAAGATATCCCATTCAACTCCTCCATATTACACTGGATACATATCAAGCAGTGGCATGTAGTGCAGGAAAACTGACAGAAAATGAGCACATTTAAACCATCACATTGTTCTTTAATATAACTATGGCAATACTGTTCAATAGAGCAGGAAAACAGACTCCAGGCATTACCAAGTAGAGATTTTTCTCGTCTTGAAATGCATATTGCAACTGTGGAATCCATGGACTGGTGCTCTGAGCTAATATACTGCATTCTTCCTCAAAAAATGACACCTACAAAAAAAGTGTTCAATTATATCATGATGAGAGGGAGTTAGAATACATTAGAATCCCCTAGTTTTAGAAAAAGCTGAGTCTGTGCCAAAGGCACACATCACTAAAAATTAACACAGAAATTGTTCAATCCTATTTCCTTGTGATGTGCACCTCTGAAAAAGTAATTTTACTTCTTTTTGTTTTCTGTTCCCCTCCCACCTCCTGTTGCCTTGCTTGCTTTAGCTGAACAGTCTCTGCAGCAGAGGTTAGCTTCCCTTTCAATCTGGTGAAGCACCCACCAGTCTGGAATGCAATCCTGCTTGACCTCATCTGGACTGACCCCAGTAAAATAAAACTAATCTCAAAAGAATCAGACAAGCAGAAGAGAAGCTGGAGCAATTATGTGGTAGCATCCTACAGCCAATTCAGTAATCAATTCATTGTAAGGCATTAAAATATAAGGCTTTGTTGAAATCATCCTCTAGCACCTATTTAATTATTCAGATGTTCAGCCAGACAATAAGAAATGAGTTTTATTACAGAATACTATAAGTGTCTTTAGATCAACATTCCCTACTTGCACTGACCTACGCTGAACAAAGCTGAGCAAGTGCCATATGAGGGAAGCACCATACTTTGCTTTCTTGTCAATCTGTGCCATAGCAAGGGTAATTTTAGTTTAGCTTCACTTCTGGTAGCCACGAGGGATCTCAGGAGCCACCTAAGAGCACCTTGTGTTGGGAACAACTGATGCAGATATTGCTGTAAAAATTCACGAGGGCTTTCATGGAGGATCTCTGTCCTACTTGTCATCTCATGTCAGCGAAAGATTAACTTCTGTTTCTCACCAAACTATGATAACAAGCTCCATTATCCCTTTTTAAAGTTTCCAAGTAACACATTTCTCAAGCTAGCGAGAGGCTCTCCATAAAAATCCGGTCACCACAGTTTGCCTTCACACCCACTCCTGACATTCTACACCGCTCTTTAAAATAAAAAAAACCCTTAATGAATAGAAAATTCAAGCCATCATCAACCAGATCAATAGTGATCCAGTGACCTCTTCATCTGTTCTTTCTTGTCTCACAATTAGATGCTCTTTACAAGAGCAGCCATGTTTCGGCACCTGGGGATGGCACCTCACCCAGTAGATCCATAGATGATGACAATGGCTTTTAAAAACAGCAAAACTACACACAAATCTATTACTTCACTGAAATATGAGATGATCTTTCTCAAGACACATTTTTAACTTAATTCTAATAGTAATGACAAAAAGGAAGTGTTCAGCAAATTGCAATTTATCCTCCTACTGTCACAGCAGAAAAATATACATACGTGTTCCTGCGCCAGCAGGAACTCCTTGCTCATCACCTTCATAGCATATACATCACCAGTGACTTTCTCTCTTACTACTTTGACTTCTCCAAAGTGACCACGGCCAACCACACTCTTTACTTCAAAATCCTTCACACTGGGTTGCAGTTGCTTGAGCTCAGCTATAGTGTCTGCATCTGTAAAAATAAAATACTTGTTTTTTCATTAGCCAACTGGCATTTCATAAAGAAAAGAAAACACTGGGGAAAGAAAAATTAGGGAATAAAACTAAACAGAAAGAAAAAAACATTTAGTTCCAGACTCTCAAGAAATGTTAAATCATTCCAGAATATGTTTCTTAAAAAAGCCCAGTATGCATAAGAACTAGAAAAAGACTGTATCAATGCAGAGTTAAGGCTGAAATATGGTACATACAAAAAAAAAATAAAAATCAGGAAATGCTAAGACAGTTCCCATAGCAACCATAATTCTGTCCCATTCATAACACCAGAGGCTGAGAGCCTCTCTGGTTTCTAATTTCTTCCCAGCCTTCCTTTACCAATGCAAAGTACATTCTCTAACTCAAGGGCTTCACCCAGCCAAGCTGTGGAGTCCAGGGCAGGGTCTGCTCCTCTGCCTGAGGGAGGCACTAGTCTATTGTCTAACAAACAACCACAGGCATTTATTGCAGCTCAAGTTTGCCATTGACTAGTTCCAGCCAGCAAGCACTGAGATAATCAATTGCTCACAGGAGATTGTGCTAAAAATTCTTCAGAAAATTACTGTTCGCTAATAATGTCTAGAAACTCTTGGATGGAACTGTCACAGAGGGCATGACACGTCCCTTGGAACCAAATGGCTTTCCGCTATATCTTAATAGAAAAACTGATGAACCTTTTCTCTTCTCCAAAAGGAATCTAAGCACACTATCAGTAAAATATTTATTCCTTTAGAAATTATTTTGTGGAAGCACAGAAATACTATTTACAAGTTACAGATGCAAAATTCAGATAGCACACAGGATCCAAACGATCAAAGGGCCAAGGATTACCAAGTTCCTTTCTAGCATTTTTTTTCCTCATACCTCTAGTCACTGTCCTGCTTTCAACTTAACATCCTATTGTGCACACTTGGAGCTTTGCTGTACACAGTGCTCAGACACTTTCCAAGAAAGTGCCTCCTCAAATATAAATATAGTACAGACTAAGAAGGATGCACATTTGAGTCACAGCACTTCAAAAACCACTTGCATTTGATCTTCTTGGACCTGAATAAAGCTTTACTAAGATTCCCAAGATCCCCTTTGCAATGTTGAGTCTGCCCACAAAAAGTCAGATGCTCAAAGCCCTGAGTTACAACCATTAATGAATCAAAGCAACTAAAGCATTACTTAAACATTCAGATCCTTAAGAACTACCTGCTAAAATGACACATGAAAATTAGTCTGAACAAACTTACACTTCTTGACAAAGCTGCCAACGTGTTTAATTTTCATTAAAGCAGGGTTTTTGCACTCTTCAAAAAGAACAAATAAGGAATCAAGGATGCCTTCCCAGGAGAGAGGAGACATCTGCTGTTGAGTCATAAAGAGTGGCTTCCCCTGGAAAAAAAAAAGCAGCAACAGCAGATGGAGTCTCAGACAACAATAAAAAGCCTCAAATCAATAACATATGTATAAAGCAGATTATATATTATCCATTTTAAAATCACTACTTCAGAAATTAGGCAAATGATACAGAAGTGTGAGGTAAATACATCAACTTGCTATGTCTATCTGTAATAGCTGTTACAGGTATTTTACCGTTAGACAAAGCAATCTTAATGACTGTTAAAGTCCAAATTACAGCTTTCCTGAATCTATCTACATCCTCCTGATGACTCTGATCTGACTGGATCTTTCCTTGATGTTGTACTATGTGAGGCTTTTTCATGGTACAAACAGTTTTAGTAATTACATCAACTTGCTATGTCTATCTGTAATAGCTGTTACAGGTATTTTACCGTTAGACAAAGCAATCTTAATGACTGTTAAAGTCCAAATTACAGCTTTCCTGAATCTATCTACATCCTCCTGATGACTCTGATCTGACTGGATCTTTCCTTGATGTTGTACTATGTGAGGCTTTTTCATGGTACAAACAGTTTTAGTAATCAGGCAGTGGCTCT
>NW_008690537.1:0-620 GCF_000695815.1 Acanthisitta chloris | reverse complement strand
ACCTCAGATGATCAAACAGCAGCTGGTTAGGTAAATTCATCTCAGGACAAACCCTCAAGTGCATCACCCATGAAAAAAATTGGAGATTACAGGGCATAGAGTTAAATATGAGGTTTGGAAAACCCCATCAGGCTAAAACATTTCCAGATGCACAAAACCTAAGAGCAATTACTATCCACTGAACTTTGTGCAAACTAAATACACACTTGAAACTTCTACTAGTTATCCCCTTCCTTTACCCGAAGAATGACACAGGCACAATTTGAGTGCCCACATGAAAAAGCAAAGCCTTATTTTCATACACTGGGCATGGACAAAACAGAGAGCAGCTCAGCCCAGCCTAAATGCTCTTTACCTGAAAGAGCAGGTTCAGCCGAGAAACTCGGCTGGTGATGGACTCCATCGCTCCTCCCTCCACCGAATTTCGGGCGCCACATTTAGACTTCAACATCTTTACACCTTATCTCGTATAAACGAACACCTGGAAAAAAAAAAGGGAACAGCGACTTTCAGGCAGGGGCGCTCGAACGGCTGAGTTTACATGTTCAAAAAGGGGATGAGGGGGTATAATTTAAGGAAAATTTTTGCTACCCTGGGCACAAAATTCATTAAAAACGAGC
>NW_008690536.1:0-860 GCF_000695815.1 Acanthisitta chloris | reverse complement strand
GGTGTGGTGGGAGGTGTCCCTGCCCAGCAGGTTGGGGTGGATGATCTGTAAGGTCTATTCCAAACACTAAAATTCTGTGAATCTATGAATCTATTTAGAGTAGTCTGATCAGTGACCTAGGACAGCAGGTTAGATTCACTTGTTTCCTGAAAAGTTAATTTGTGATTCTAGTGACACAGACCTAGAGATTAAAAATCTAATTAATGGCAAACAGTGGTATCATGGAAAGTAGGGCTTGTCAAAAAACCCTGATAGCTTTCTTGAACAAGATTACGGGTCTGCTTGATAAAGGCAACTCTGCTGACATAGTTTACATGGATTTCTCCAAGGCATTTGACACAGCATTGCATGATTAAAAATCTTAGGTGACAGGTGCAAGTTGGACAGATGAAAAATTGATTCAGGGACAGTTCTTAAACTGTGGTTGCTGATGGGAGGGTGTGAATGAGCATTACTGCCAGGGCTTCTGGAGAATGGTCCCTGGTCTCATGATATCAAATTATTTTAATGAGCTACATAGGTAAATAGCTCCTAAACATTTCCTGGAAGGACTTATCCTTCTAGTGGGTATTCTCTCACAGGAAAGCACACACCTGTAGGTGTTGCAGCACCACTCCAATCCAAATTTGGCTGCTACATTTTAGGTAAAGGGGAACTATATTTTCTAGTTCTTGTTTCATAGATACATGGAACCATCAAGGTTGGAGGAGATCTCTAAAGTCATCCAGTCCAACCATTAAGCTGTCACTGCTGGAACCCCTAAAACCCTAAACCAGATCCTCCAGTGTCAGATCCAGATGCCTCTGAAACACCTCCAGGAATGGTGACTCCGTTACCTCCCTGGGCAGTATCCCAGTGCC
>NW_008690535.1:0-867 GCF_000695815.1 Acanthisitta chloris | reverse complement strand
TCCTAAAAGTTACCAACCCATGATGTATAGCAGCCATACTGTGCGTACAAAAATATTTTAAGAGTCAGCATTAAGGTGGAGTCCGGACTGTACCTATTGATCAGCTGTGTTAATTTCTAGAAAGCTTTCACAGCCAGTTGGGCAAAATCACCTGCTGTACCCCAGAACACCTTGTACTTTAAAGAACAGAGTATTCCCAGGTGTATCCTGATGCTCAGAGTCTGTCCCTTTTCCCTCTGTGCTCACACAGTGTGTTAATGGAGATATAGCATGACCAACAATGAGTGAGTGGACAACCCAAGCAAGATTCCTTCACATCAGGATTTAGCTGTTTTCTTTTGCAAGACACATAGAGTACAGGTGGTACTGTATTGCTCTTTGTTGTTTGCAATGAAATAGGAGCTAGGCAGTTCTAATCATGCTAGGTAAGCCATGAAGTTGCAGGGGTCAAGAGATTGCCTGGTGTTACCTACCATAAAATGCATTTAAGTGCAACTCACAACACTGCTTGAAATTTCTCCCCATTTTCAATGAGTTTCAGGGGTTTATGTCATTCAAACAGGAAACTGAATCGGAGTGTCTTTCTGCTCTACTCAAAAAGGCATTCAGGTAATAATGATGATGTCTGAGCCTCCCCATATTCTGCCTAACCCCACAGGTGGACTAATTTTCCTGTCTAAATGCAAATATGAAAGCTCTAAAAGTGTTTTGAGTGGAGATGGATCTTCTAAAGGTAAAGATACTTGGTGAAAATACCCAAGACAGGCAACACAGTCCAGTAACAAAAGAAAGAGCAGATAGTATTTGGATCAAGAGACAATGTAAAAATTTCCATGGGAGGAGGAATTTGTCTTTGTTTTATTTGAC
>NW_008690534.1:0-2122 GCF_000695815.1 Acanthisitta chloris | reverse complement strand
TGCTTGTCACAAAACCTCTGCCCAAAGCTACTATCCTGTAACGTCTGCTGGCAGAGCAAAAATGGAACTACTTTTTGTTTCTCTTAAGTGATTACCTTTGTACATTTTAACTACTAGATAAATTTAATCTAGCTACAATCCAAGTTAAGTGACATTTTTACTCCATATATCTCAGCAACCTAAATTTCTATTTGTGACTTCATCTTTCATGTC
This sequence comes from Acanthisitta chloris, assembly GCF_000695815.1. NCBI lineage: Eukaryota > Metazoa > Chordata > Aves > Passeriformes > Acanthisittidae > Acanthisitta > Acanthisitta chloris. The sequence continues at coordinate 1,909 of NW_008690534.1, read as the reverse complement.
ACCAATAGGTATGAAGACTCATAGCATGACAGCTAAACTAATTAATGTGACAACCCTATTAAAATGCCAATACAATTCCTTTCTTTGCCTTGAATTTCCTGGGACAGCAGATCATACTTGATTGATTTGCCATGGTACATATCCCGACCTTATTATATATTACATCAGCACTGGAAAGAAGCACTGGAAAGACATTTTTCTCTATTTTCTTACTCTAATGAACAAATTATTGATAAAATATTTACTCACTGTTAGTCGGTGGCAAATAAAGTCCATTTATAAAACGGGGTTTTTTGTGAAAGAATTCACAGCTTAGACTCCTACAGCCTACAGGCTCTCCCTCCCAGAAACACGAAAATTTTCTGTACTGTACCTGCAAGATAAAAGTTTTCAGGCATTGTAAATACAACAGTCAAAATGGACTAAATGCATTAGTATGTGCTGTGTGAACATAGGTCTGAACACATGACCAAGATTTTGTGGGACTACATCCTGACCTTTTACAACATTTCAAGTTATCTGCCAAGTTATCTTAAGCTCCAGATAGCTCTAAAGTTAACTTGAATTAGCTCAACAGAGTTCAACAACGTAAAACTGTTCCTAGATTAGCATAGGAGTTTACCGTGGACTATTCATGAGATGCTGGGAAGAAAAAGCAAACTACTAGTCACTTAAGTGACATATGGCTGTTTCCTTTATTGTACAATGGGAAAATCAGATCACTCTCCAAAGAAACGTGCCATGCAAGTCTTACACCTGTACTCTCTTACTATTAAAAGACATACAGATTCAGATTAGATGTTAGGAAAATTTTTTTCACTGTTGGGATGGGTAAGGCACTGGAACAGACTGGACGGGGAGGTGGTGGAGTCATCATCCCTGGAAGTTTTTAAGAGGTGTCTGGATCTTACACTGGAGAATATGGTTTAGGGATAAGGGGTTACAGCAGTATCAGGCTATTGGTTGGAGCTGATGACCTTAGAGGTCTCCTCCAGCCTTGATGATTCTATAACATGGGTCTATGGGAAAATACAGGACAAAAAAACCCCCAGATAGATTCCCCCCAAAAACTGAACAGCTAAAAATTTGGGAACCGATGTTATGAGACTGCTGCCATTACACTGCTCACACCCTCTTTCAGCTTTCATTTTTATAGATGACAAACAAAAGCCTAATGGCAATAATCTCTACATGGATTTGTTTAACTATTGTTTCTCTACTCATGCATATACTCATACTGCTGCTCTCCCTCTATTGATCAATATGTCACCAGCTAAAAAGCCTGCACAATACTGCAGAGATAGTAATTTCACAACAAGAAACACTCTTGTTATCACACATAAAATTATTTTTCTGTATCTTTGCCTTATTAAAGTTTGCAGTTTTTAGCATCATCTGTGATGATGCAGTTCACTTGTCCTTATATAACCTGAGGTGCCTTCCTCAAGCATATGATAAATTCATAATTCCAAACAGGCTCATGGGCATTACCCCGAATATGTAAACTCAGGTTTGTACTGTGAAAGGCACCCCAGTGGTGAGCTGCAAATGCCAGGTTGCCAGTTATTTCTGAATGGGTCTCTGTGTAATTTTTTAAGGGAAAACAAAGTCTCCCTTGAAAATAAGTAAGATCCAAAAGGTAATTAAGAACCTGCTGAAGCGAAACAAGTCAAGGTAGAAGCTCACACCAGGATGTTATCTTCAGATTTGTAGAACACTAACCTTAGGATTGCTTTAGCTTATTAACACAAGGAATACCGCAAGTTAAGCAATACATGTAAAAAGCCTAACTGTAGAATAGAAAATATAGGTAAAAAGTTAAAAGGTGTACAATAGGTCGGGGAACCTACACACGAGGGCATCGAGACGGGAATCTCCAGCACTGCGATCACAAGGAGGTGGGAACAAG
>NW_008690533.1:3625-5960 GCF_000695815.1 Acanthisitta chloris | reverse complement strand
TTAAAATCTGTTATATAAGTTAAAATAGTAGCTGTGTGACCAGTGATGAAGGAAGCGCTGTGAAAATCCATAGGTTGCAATATATTGTTACTTGGCAATATGCTCCCATCAGTCAGTAGCCTGATTACTCAAAAAGTGTGTGTGAACAGGAGTATTTGTGTATCTGAAAAAAGTTCTTACTCTTATAAGAAAATTGGTTTGGGGAACAATTCCCTTGCATTGTTGTTAGAACCTGCTGTCAAGATTGATCATGTTTTCCTGTGTAATCCAGGAGGGTTATTAAAAAAAAAAAGAGAAAAACTCCCAGGTCTCTGAACCAATATCCAGCTACAGTGTGTGCTAAATTACCATTGACTGCTGCAAGGCTTTTTTACACAAATGTTCCAATTATTTCTACTGTGATGGTAATAACAGTTGGAAGTTTAAAGGGGAAAAAAAATCTTAGTTTAGACAAGGTCCCAATACAATATTAAGGAAATGAGCACTTTGAGAGCAAAGAAAGATGTAGTTTAGAACAATATATTTTTGTCAAGCAATTGAAAAGGAGGGGAAAAATCAGACACCAGAAGCTGGAATGAGAAGAACAGGGGCAATATTCTGTGCTGAGACATTTCATGTTTCAACATAGCTGCTCACTTATTCGAGGGCATTAATCACCTTGAAACTTCAAGCTCTGCTCCAGTAAAATACCACTACATCTACACATATAAAATGTATTCCACTTTCCCAGTTCCTTAATCATTGAAGAATTGGCTATTTCTACAGTAACTGGCTTTGCCCAGCCCAAGATTTCATATCTGCAACATAACATATTTTAAAGATGTCCACAGAGGATCTTACGAAAGGAAGTGAAAGTTTATTGGCACTTGGTTTGTTTCGTCCATTCTTCTCCTCTGTTATCTGAGAAATGTGCAAGGGCTTTCGTGGCTGCAATTCTTCAGAATTTCAGCTTAAGTAGCAGCTTTGTTGTCTGCTGTTCAGTAGAAGCACCATGTTTACTCAGAGGGTAATCCATCTAATGATCATTTTTGTCGCATTTGCCTCCCTATCCCCTTCTTCACCATTCTCACATAATAGAGGAACCTCCTACCTGTCACACAGGACCTGGAGTTCATAATCTCCCATGACAATTTAGGCTGAGTTAGGGACACAAGATTGGAGAAGTAGATGGGTTATTAAAACCTGATCTTCAAGAGCTAGAAATAAGAAGAAGGTGACATGGAGAGAAAAGTCTGAGTTAAAGTTGGCCAGAATGTGAAAAATCTGCTGTGTGAAAACCAGGAAAATGGCAGTTATTTTCCAGAAAAGCTGATGATTTCTCTAATTTTTGTTCTGTAAGATATAATATTTTTTTGTCAGAAGGAGGTTTCCAGGTGAAATTTTGTGGTTGCTCTAGGAAAAACTTTCATCCCATGTTTATCATTTCACCTTTGTTTTCACTTACTCCGCCTTGATAGACACAATCTGGTCTACTTCAGTGCCTCCCAAATGGAAATACCCTGGCAGTTCTCTGCTGTCAGTGCTCATTGCAGTTCATCCTGCCTTTATGGTGCATTAAGTGGAGGCTGTTTGGCTGAAGTCTGAAGGCCCTTCCCTTGCCTATCTATCATTTGTTCAATAAGAAAAGCCTGCTTCCTACAGGCTGTCTGTACAGGATGCCAGCTTTTGTTGTCTGCTCATTACATTTTCAAATACACAATTTCTTGCATTGATTCCCTCAGGCTTGGGAGTTAGTTCTCTGAATATATAGATACCCCATTAACCTCTTTGGAGACCCTCTTGCTAACTCACTTTGCATCAGTGCCTCCAAAACTGATTCTGGGGTGCCAACAGGAGTGGTTACTGCACTGGCCACTATTGGTTTAGTTGCACCCTTCCTACCCCAGTCAGGTCTTCTCTCCACTGGTGTCTTGGTTTATATTTAGTTTATAATCTCCTGAGGGCAAAGATTCTACTTCTGCTCCATCCAGTTTCTGGTTCTAAGTGCTTTGAGAATACAGTTTGCTATTAATAATAATACTAAAGTACCATCCTCTGCATGAACAGAAGAAAAGCTTAATTCCTCCCCATCCCCTCCACGCTCGTTTTAGCAAGGGACATGGAGCACAGTCAAACAGCAGACACTTTGTTACTGTAGTTTGTATCTGAGAATACTTAGAGCCTTTTCACAGAGAATACTGCAAGAAGTCCCATTTATTTCTGCATTAATCACTGTGAACAAAAGTGAAAGAATTTGGCCCTGACTAATGGAAGCCAGCAGTGCTCTGCTGTTGGCAAAGTGTGGAGTGATCCTTTCCCAGAGCTTCAGAAAGCTGAAATGGAGTAGGATGAACAT
>NW_008690533.1:0-3601 GCF_000695815.1 Acanthisitta chloris | reverse complement strand
TGAAACTACTTTATAACTGATCCTCATTAAAGCTACCTTAAAATTATGACAATTTGCATATGTAAATAACAAGCAAGGAGAAAGTGCCAAGGCACAAGCTAGAACATTTTGTCCTCATTCACAGTGATTCTTATTTTTCTCTATCCAAAATATTTGTTTGTTTACTTAGATGTCAAAGAGGACACCTACTCATATGCCCTCGGTGCTTTTCACATAACTTCAACCACAGAATTAGTATGCAATTCACTGCAGTCTGCTATTAGGAAAACAAGCAATGGAAAACCTCAAATCTTTTCTTCCCTTCCAGTGGTAACCCAGACTTACAACATCCCACTCAGGCCATTTAGCCTGTGATAGAAAACAAATTCCAGAGCTCTAGGACCCCCAAAGAGATAAATATAATTGCCAAAGTTATAAATATTACTTGATGTATTTATATCTAGGCTGTCTGAGCTGCTATTTGAAGCTACAGAAGCACAGCAACACCATTTTGAGTAAACTTCAAGAAGCTTCATTACAGTCAGTTCCAGAAAAATTAGATTCATTACAAAATTTGGTATTACACTGATTAGCGTCAGACTGCATTGTTGATCCTGTAGGTGCTGTTACTTCCGCTTTTGCTTTATTACTGCTAAATTTTTAAGAGATACTAGTGTAAGAAGCTTGTGTCCTCTAAACAGCACGTAGTAACCAAAGATGCACTCTTCCCACATTTTCCTCTGCAAGACAGATCCTGTTTTGTTATTCTACAAGTAGACAAATACTGTGAAGTGATTAACCTAACAAAAAATCCTGGCTCATGGTGTTTAAGGACAACAGGATAGAAAGGAAAGACGCTGTACTTTTATCACAGTCTTTCAGTAGTTTGCAAATGCAAACCAAGATGCAGTCATGTTTCTCTTTCCTTAGGCCTGATTCTCTTCCTCCAGGTTGATTGGAGTTTTTACAGTTACTTCATTAGGACTAGATCAGGCTGCATAATGGAATCTGTAACAAATTAAAAACACACTGCTAATTAGAGGCCAGAATATTATGTAGTATCAATTAACTTGGCACTTAATTACCATGGTGATTGGAAGCAACATCAGACTTCTGTCTCACAATGGCATCAGAGTATGGGTGTAATTAGTTTAGACTTTCCCCCAACATTTTATATGCTTGCAAGATTTTAAGACAGGCAGATGCCACTTTTATACCTGCCGATATTCTGTTATCAATGAGCAAAGACAAATATCATAGTTCAGCTTCTTTTAAGGCAACTGGGAATTTCCTCCTTTCTGTTCATCATATACAGTGGTTTCATTGCAATTATTCTGAACAGAACCATTTAGGCAAGACTAATATCATGCAGAAAAACTGCTGTTTCTGTGGAAAATGTACTTTCCTTTTCTTTCCTCCAGAAATGTTATCCATCTTGTTCAGGATGTCAGAGTGTTTCAAGCTGTAAAGAAGAGCACTGATCAGTTGGCTACTTAGGCACTTAACCAACATATGAAAAATGTGTGGAGAGAGACCAGAACTTTACCATTTAGTCAGGCTTTCTAACATCCTAAAAGGAAATGAAACATCTTTGACCTATGAATGATCCCTAACACATACCCTTCTTCAAGCAGATAGCTCTTACTGTAACTGTTACTACTAGGTGTAATTTATCAAAAATACTCGTGATGGTAACTCGACTTCTGAACAGCTGACTATGATTAAAGGCATAAAATAGGAATGGGCCAGTTGTTGCATGAGATATGTTCTCATTACTCAACAGCACTCTTTTCTTCGGGGAGAAAAGCACAATATCCAATCTTGCCTCTGGATTTAGTATTCCACAATAAAGTACCTGAAATTAGCAAGATTTTTGTCAGTGCCTGCCACAGAGTTTAGTCTAGGTTTTACAAGTTCAGTTCTGCTGCTGATTATGAAATACAGATGTATCACTGGAGTTTATCTTAGTGACCAGTGGTGACATAACACGGTATTAGCAATTGCTAGTATCTAATTGCTAATTAGCTGCTTTCAGTAAACCTGGAAGTCTAGGGATATTTTTGATAAGGTAACATCTTCAAAAATGGTATAGAAGGGAAGATAATATCTTTTGTTGTGTTGCTATATTTTGACCATCACAGAAAGCAACTGAAGAAAGGGAGATCTGTCTTCCAGACAGGCTGGGCACAGTAAGAGGGTGCATCCAAGTGTGGCTGCCAGAAGAGCACTGTTGAAGGTTGCAGGCTGATGCTTGTGGGTAGTGACACAGCAGTATGATACAAACCCTTCAAAACTGATTTCACCTTTAGACTGTGCGTCACTGTGCATCTTTACAGGGCAGCTGAGTACAATGTCAGAAATTAATTTCTCATCTCTACCTCGTTCCTAGCTGATAAAAGCCTGTGGCAGAAAACATGCATCATAAGTCTTATGTACCAGTAATGTCTGTGTTGGTAAGGGATTATATAAAGAGAGGCAGAGGTCAAAGGCAGATTTATGGTGCAGATGAGCTGATTGTAGAAACTGTAATCCTCTCATCTACCATTAATATCAGCAGGTGTTTGCTCTGGGCCATGGGATGTGGGAGTATTTACACAATTATTCTGTCCCCCTTCCAGATCTTGGATGCATCTGAACTTGGAAAGCATCCCTTTTCTCATAATAATTTGTCCCATCATTTGGAGGACACTGTAGCTGGAATTGCAGGAGGAGTGGCATACAACATCTTCACAAGTTCTGGGCAAGCACATTGTCTCCACTATATCAGCTAAAGTAGAATAGTTTAAGATGAACCTTTTTAGATGAACCTTTTAAGAACAGGGACAATGCAAAACAAATTCACATCACAGAGTAAGCAGAAGACAATATTAAAACTGAGTGGTAACATGGAATACATCTGTTTGCTTTTAGCTTCTATGGGTATTGCTGACATTGCAGTTACAGTTTTAATTTAAACAAGTTGGGGATATTGATAATGTTTAACATGACTGTTTTACCGGGGCATTCAGCTGTTTCAGTACAGGGCACTCACTTGCAGAAACATCAGCTTCTCTTTGCACATCATGGATACTCTGCAAAAAGAGTAAGCAGTAAGGCCCTGTTGCCCTTCTCAGCTATCAGGCTCTGCTGCAAGTCATGCTGGGAAACATCCAGGATAGGGAAGGGGCCACTGTTACAACAGTATTTCCCAGATCACAGAGGAAGCAGAGACACAAAATTGGTTTCCTAAATGGGATAAGGGCCCTGATGTTGCTTTCTGGCTACTCTAGAGATGGAGGAATCAAGACTCTTTATAGTCTGTAAATGTGTGCAAAAAGTAGCTGCCAGGATTTAGTTTTGAAACCTTTTAAGAGTGTAAGAGCTTGTTAAAGAGGACATGATGCAGGGGGAGAGAGGTGGAGGGTAAGTGGGTGGAATGCAGAGAAAGTTGGAAAGAAACGGGAGAGGTTGTATTGCGAGGACCGTGTCTTGATCTTGGGTGGAGAGTCGATAAACAGAAGCCTCTCAAAAAAAACCCAATTTGCTTTCTGCAAAAGTCGCAGCATGGGTGAAGCACCTATTACAGAGTCCCGAGAGAGCGGCGGCCCGCTGCCAGTTAGGCTTTCTGTCACCTGGCGGCAGG
>NW_008690532.1:0-733 GCF_000695815.1 Acanthisitta chloris | reverse complement strand
TCAGCCCTGGGAGTGCCACCAGGGGGGTGGGACACAGGGGGGACACGGTGTGCCAGCTCAACCTCAGCCCTGTGCCCTGTGAGTGCCACCAGAAGGGACAAAGAGGGGACAATACAGGCTAGAGGAACACAAGGAGTGGCTCTGGGTGTTAGGGTTGCACTGGGTGCCACCAGGGACCAACTCTGCATGCCAGGATGCAACCAGAGATGGCTCTGGGTGGCACTGGGGGTGACTCTGGGTCCCACTGGGGACTGTCTCTCCCAGTCTACCACTAAGGGCTGCTCTGGGTGCTAGGTTGGCATCACGGGTGGCTCTGAGCAGCACCCAGGTGTGACTCTGGGTGCCACTGAGGGCCAGCTCTGGGTGCCAGGATGCCACCAGGGCTGGCTCTGGGGATGTCTATGTGTGCCAGGGTCCCCCGGGGGTGTGCTGAGGTGCCCCTGGGCACAGGGTGTCCCTGGCAGCCGGCGGAGGCCGGCGGTGACAGGCTGTACCTCCACTGCAGGTGGGCGCCAGGCTGGCATCATCGTGGGCTCCATCCTGGGCTCCCTCCTCCTCCTCAGCCTTCTGGGGCTGCTCATCTGGGCCCTGGTCAGCCGCTACCAGCGCAAGGAGTGCCAACGGGCATGCAGCGACTGCAGGTGGGCACAGGCATGGGCACGGGGTGGGCACGGGGCCAGCAGACACCCACGGGGGGCACTGGGCACTGCTGGGCACCAGGGAGTGTCACTGG
>NW_008690531.1:7526-14603 GCF_000695815.1 Acanthisitta chloris | reverse complement strand
GGAGACCTTATCACCCTCTACAACTCAAGTTGTTGTCAAGTTATTTCTGGCAGCATTTCATCTTCGTCCTATTCCTGCCTCCTCTTCATATCCCTTTCCAGCTCCCCCTTTTCTACTGCATGCAGTTGTGTCCACATTTAGGGTTTTTCATATGCTGCAAAAATTTGAATTCCTTCCTGTGTGAAGATGTTAACCCATTGTGTTTAATACCCTTTATCTACCATTTTTGATTTTTTTCCCATAGGTGGTGGAAAAAAATACACCTAGATAAAGTCTGCCAGATGTTGGTAGCTAGAGCAGACTGCATCTCATTGAGTTTATTGTATGATTCCTGAAGAAATTCTGTAGCAAAATAAAAAATTTCTGGTGCCTATGAATGATGCAAAATCAACATAACTGTAAGAGAATTGGCACTACTGTAATCAATGAACCTTGATGAATGTCTTTAAAATTGTGGATTTGAAGAGTCATGATACAAGTGATTATAGAAGAATTCAAATAAGATTGTTTTGTGATCTCCTTACATAGTCACTGTTTTGAGAGATCATGAGTGCTTATTTTTAAAAAAATCATATATATACTAATAAATAAATTTCAGATTAATTGTCCTAGTGCCACCTGGTTTGTCCCACAAAATCCAAACTACACTCCCAGTTGAACTAGCTGGGCTTTGTGAATCAAATTATCTCTGGTGGATTGTGACTGAAAAGATCACAGCATCACAGACATTTGCTTGGCTGCTAACAACTGTTGATCAGCCACTTGATGACATTAATTTTGATGCCTGGCAAAGAGAGTTAATCTCTCTGTAAGAGAGACCGTCTCATGCAGTAGGCTGGAGATGTATCTATAAGCCATGAAAATAGTGTGTCAAGATTTCAATATCATTGGTAAGCGTTATGGATGAGGAAATAACCCTTACCAGACATGTCAGGAAGTGATTTGCTCTCAGTAATGCAGAGAAATTACAGTGTACAAAGAAATAACATGCTTTGAAACTTCAGTGAGAAAGAATTTTTTTCTTGAAGGAAAGCTGTTCATATTCTTTTGAGTAAAATTCACTTTGGCACCAGGCAGAGCAGTTGGAAGGGAAATTCATTGCATGCCACACAGAGTTGCAGAGTTTATATTTGCCCTGTAAAGGGGTTGTACATGGTACAATAAAGAATTTTTGGGGGTGTGACTGGGCTGAGAGTGACAAGGGAGTAGAAAATGGTTACTGTTTCCATCTGCTGTACACTTTTCTAGTTAGGCTGAGCATATGGAATGTAGCCTGTTACCTGAGAGCTGAAGAATCCATCAACAGTGTTGAGACAAATGCCAGAAAACGGCCCAGTAGAAAACCCAGTATTTGTCCAGCCAATGTTGAATGGTGTGTACTCATGGTGGGGTCTTAAAGTTGCTTGGAAGCTGTTGCTGGTATACATGTTTAATCCCCCTCTTGACACAGAATACCAGGATTTCAAAGATTTGCAGTGTGCTGTGTGAAAGTTGCTCTGAGAACTTCGCTTGGAAAGGGATGGGTTTGGGTTTTCTTGCAGTATTTCAGATTGGTTGTCAAATATTACTACTAGATCTCTGCAAATTTTCATGGTGTCTCCATTTCTCAGGGACTCTTAAATCTACTTGCAGCTTTCTCTGTATCAAAATATGTACATGACACAGAGCTCTCAAATGTATTTATGAATGAGTACAGTCATTATTGAACTTGAACCACTGTAAAGCAGGTTAGTTTTCTACAGTAGTCAGTGCAGTTTCTTTGGGCATGGTAATAATGGAATGCATATGCTAAATCTGACCTTCTGATAAGGTGATTTTTATTGGAATATCATCACTGCCATATTTTAAGTAGGAAAGATAAAAATTGAAAAAAAAGAAACAGTTACTGGCAGAGTCTGGAAGCAAACTAGATAGGAGATTGCACATGACATAATGCAGTCAGGAGTGGATAAAGATGGATTATACATTTTAGTCAAACACATTCTTTCCTCTCATAGAAGGTAGAAGTAGCTTTAATGACCCATCTGGCAAATCTAATTTATCTTTTTTTAATTCTTCTTCTGAAATTTTCTGAAAAATTCCCACCTACATTCCAGAAGTTGTTCATTATTTATTGGATTATTTATGATGTTTGGATTGATTTTTATTTTCAGACAAACTCAAAAGGATTGCAAAAAATAAACCTGCTAGAAAAGTAAAAGCAATTTCATAAACAGTTTAGCTATTCACCTATCACAATGGTAGAGAAAGTTGCTATTGTTGTGGCGATGAAGTTGGGATACTCTCTAGAAGAGAAAACAAGAAGGAAAATAACAGATCAAATAAGTAGAATACTGAAAGAATCACAGGATGCAAAAGAAAAATCAGGAAAATGGGGAAAATTCTTTAGTTTTTAATGGAATGCTGCAGGAACTGGGCTGGCTGTAAAAAGGCTGAGATGGTGTTAAAAGTGTATGTACTATAAGGTTTTAAACTGTCAATGTCTGTTATGTGGTTAATCACTTCAGGCTCAAAATGTACCTGAATGGAGTCCCTCTAATCCCCTCTTCCAGTCACAAACAAAAATGTACAGATCTCACTTAGATGTATATACATATATCTTTACCATTCATCTCTGATAATCTATTATTGCTGGAATCTGGATTTTGAAGGACCATATATTTTGATATTTTATGTAGATCACAGGATTCCTAAAACCTGGCCTATAATCTCCCCTGTTGGTCAAACTGGGTACAGGAATACTTTCAACATTATATATGTTCCTAATTGTTTGTTAAGAGGCAGGTTCTAGACTACCAAAAACAGGAGTAGTTTAAAGTTTTGAGTTAAGACTAGAAGCCTCATATTCCTTATGAGCCATTCATGAGAGTTCAGCACTACAGTCAATCAAAATCTATGGAAGAGCATAATTCATACAATGTAAGCAGCACCCCCCCAAATAGGTCAAATCTTAAATTTTTGAAAGAGCTTTCTTTTTTCTTTTTTGTCTTTAAACTGAAAAAAAAAAAAAGTGCAGACAAAAACCTCTTGGATGAAGTTTAATTAAAGATGATGTGTAACCAAGTGCGAATATATCTTCTGAGATTAAAATTTCTGCATCTCTGCACAGGACAGGTACCCAGTGCCATGTTTAAAATGCAGATTATTAAGTCTTTCATTAGGCATCCAATTTGGCATCCAATTTGAAGTCAGTGCAACTTCTGCAATTAACTGTAATGAAGCAGGTTTGGACTTTAGTTTTGTTGGTATAAGCAAAATCAAATCTGAACTGTACTCTCTATCTGTGTTATATGTTCTCCTTGGATGGAGCTGAAGCTGGAAGTGCAATTGTCTGGAAATCCCCTAACATTCAGTTCAATGCACCTGGGATGTCTACATTTCTTGTTATTGTGGCTGGGTTTTGGAGAGAGATACTGTCTTCTGAATTCTATCTCTGTATTTTTGTCAGAGGAGAATATAATCATTTATGATGAGAAAAACATGGGAAAAGAAAGAAAGTGACTCACCCAGCATCTGACTACAACTTCTGCAGTTTTTAAAGCTTTAAACATGAGGTTCCTTAGAGTGGTGCAGGCAGCAGACCAAAACTTCTCCATGAGCTCTGCAAGCAGGCTGGGTACAAGCCAGCTCCAGTGCTGGACTCCATGGCTGTGTAAGTGTCATAACCCATCCTGAGGCACAGGTCCCAAGGAATCATTAGTGCAACCCCAGGAGCCAGCTGGCCCAGAGCACAGGTTTGCTGCTCTACAGACTTGTTCTGTTTCTCCTGCTGAGGAAAGCTTGCTGCTCATGGAGGTACCTGGAGGACTTGATGCACAGTGCAGCAGGAGCATCAGCTCTTGCTGAACTACGGCTTGCTTACAGCTCCTCTGGCAGCATTTCAGGCAGCTGAGCTGTTTTACACTGTCAGACACTGATGCTTCAGAAATGGAGGTAAGATGTGACATGTGCTCAGCTCTATGTGCACACCCACAAGTCTGAATAGTTTTAGTTTGATCCTGCTGCAATTAAAGCAATTTCATCTGAGTACTGCCTTATCTTCATTCAGATGCCTTGAAGGCAAAGTGCAGTATGGTTCTGTCAAGCCACCTATGTATTTCAGTCTAGGTGGGGTATGGACTGGGGCAAGACCAGTGTGACCACTGAAAGATGTTAAAATGGCCCCTTCTGTAATGCAGAATCGTTTTTGAGCAATTAAGTACACACAGAGGGACAACAATGCACAAAGAAGACCTCTGGCAAATTATTTCCAAATTTAGACTGTAGTTAACAAAATTGGCAAGACAAATAAAAAAGACATTATTCTTCACAAACCCCCATGCTAATTGTTCCTTTATAGTGCTTTAATGCTTAGGAATGAAATAAAAAGAAAGATGATTAGTTTACAAAAGTGTTAGGATCAGCACTGACATTACGACTAGTCATTACAAACTGCCTTTGCTTGTTGACTGTCCTGACATCATCAGTTGTGTTTAAATAGATAAGAATTAGCAATCCCACACTAAACAGAACAGTAAATAGCAGGACTGTCTTCTGAGATTTAGCACCGAGCCACAGACTGTTAATGGGAGAACAGAAGCTGTAAGAGGGAGTGAGTCCTGTTCCAATTGCTAATTAATCCAATATATAAATCCTCAAAGAGAGATCAACAAAACAAGGCTCTTGTGTTCGTGGAAGGTGATTTTCTAATAGCAAAAGAGAAAATAATGATGATAATTAGCCAGTTGACTTGGAAGGTTTTATGTGGAAAGTACACTGTATTATGTTCGAATATGTTGCCAAATGGAGAGCTGTCTTTATTTATTGGAGTGTTTGGAGCAACAAACTAGAGACTTTGCATATTAGATTGAAATTTGCATGTTTACTAAAATGCTTTGCCTTTTTTTTCCTACTGCTTACCCTCCCTTCCCTCAGAAACAAACCTACAGCAGAGCAGCCACATTTCTCAGACAGTTTCATCCGCTGACATCAATGGATTTGCACCACAGATGAATGTGGCTGTTTGTGCCTCATACTGGTAACGATGGCAGCTGTTAGACTTGACCGTGAACTCAAGAATCCCATCATCTGTCACCATGTTTGTCTTCCCAACAGCATTTTTGTCAAAATAGTTATGCTGGGAGAAGAGCTCTGTGGCGTGCACAGCAGGTCTCAGCCTTCTGTCTAAATCCAGCACAAAGGTGCGAAACTTTATCTTGCATTTTCTTGCTAGTGGGTCCTACCATGCCAGACAGAAAGGAGAAGAAGCTGGGCAGAGAAAACAGCCTCATCAGAAAAAAAAAAAAAGACAGCTTCAAAACAAAGTTTTGGATTTGTTTGAGCAAAGAAACTGTGACTTCATGTTAACAATGACTGAAGGTCCTATGCAGGGCACGGAGTGTATTTTATCACAATGTATGTGTGTACCTATCTGTGCCTGTATGTGTCTATGCACATTGTTACTCCTGCATGTTGGGTTTACTTTTCATAGTGATGCCCATTTCAATTTGCCCCCATTCCCTTCCTAGGAATTTGTTCTGTCCTGCCTCATGTAGGACTATATAATCCAAAGGGAGATATTTTAAACTAATTGCTAGGAAAATTTGAAAGCACAGTATGGCCAAGGAGAATTTACTTGATCAGCAGAATGTCATTTGGAGCCTTACATGCATCTGCTCAGTTGAAACAGTAATGATGTGCAAGTCAAACATTTTGAACACCATAATTTTCTAACCCTGTTTCTTCTTCTTCAGTGTTTACATTGAACAGTTCTCTTTCTGAATGCAATTCAGCACCACCTTTGACCTTAGCTTTTAAGACCTGTTACTAAGTGTAAAAATATGTATTTTTGCTAAAATATACCTATATTAGCTGAAGTTACTATGGAAGTAACTGTTTAAATCTTGTGTTTTCTGTAGTTTTACTAGAAGCTTTCAATTGTCTAGATATAATTTCCACTTTCCTCATTTCTATCAGAAATGGTTACATTCTTGCCTTTTTGAAAATAGGACAATATAAACCTACACAAGGCAATACAACAACAAGAGTAGGTTCAGGCAAACACCACATGATGACAGAGAACTGTGAATAGGTGAAACTGCACTGCCGTTAAGTTTGATGGCAAAAAACCTCATGCCTCAGAGAACTTGCAAACAAAATGAGAGAACAAGTTATAAAGAAACAGGAAATGGACTTTATACTTAGTTCTAGGCATGAAGAACATAACTTTCTTTCAGAATTTCTCCCATTTTGCTTACTTTGTATTCTATTCAGAGCTGGTGGTGTCTCACAGGCAAAAAAAAAACCCAAACCAAGACAGCAGAGCTCCCTCTGCATATCAAATTTATGCCACCACATTCCAAACAAGATAATCTTCTATTGTGAAACATTTTTTATCTCTGCATATCAAATTTATGCCACCACATTCCAAACAAGATAATCTTCTACCGTGAAACATTTTTTATTTTATGCTAATTCATCAACAGAGTTAAAGAAAGGGCTGCATCAGTGGACATGTCTGGATTTGCAACACACATTTTTCCTCTTCATGGTTTATAACACTGTCACACATAATTGAGACCTTTATAAATTCTTCTACAAACAGGCTTCTTGCACTACTGGCAAAGAAGAAGCTGTAAGGTACCCAGAAATGTGCATGATAGCAGTCTGGAAGCTATCTCCTGGCACTGAACAGTCTGTCTTACTACGTGAATACATTTTAAACATACCTAGACCCAGCATTCAAAACTAAATCTGCCTGAAGACCTTCAACAGCTGTCACTGTCTTTCACTTCACAGAAAGCCACATTCATGTATAGAAAGGAGATGTCAGACATAATAAAAACTTACAAAGATCAACGAAACTCTCAAAAATAAAAATAAAAAAGAGGAAGATATTTTTGTTCAAATAATGTGTTGTAAATAATTGAAGTAATTGAAACCAGCAGTGAGGAGAAAGACTTGGGAGTGACAGTGGATGAGAAGCTCACCATGAGCTGCAGTGTGTGCTAGCAGCCCAGAAAGCCAATACAAATTCTGGGCTGCATCAAAAGGAGTGTGGGCAGCAGGTCAAAAGAGGTGATTCTTCCCCTCTACTCT
>NW_008690531.1:0-7045 GCF_000695815.1 Acanthisitta chloris | reverse complement strand
CTTAAATTCTATGAGTCTATGATTCTTTTGTTCAAAGAATGTTCAAATCAGTGAATGTGCATTCTCCATAAGTTCTCTCATTAATTGCTAGTCTCTTTGCTGAGTACAGCACTTAAAATTTCAGGGTTTGAGGGTGAGCAGCTAGGATAAGATCAACTAGTATCACAGCAATTGTTCCTAGAATGTCTCCTGGAGCTTCTCACATGAATGTAGTGAATTGCACCATTTAAAAATGTGAATAAAAACAATTATATATGGCAGACTTGAGCAGTAGCTCTTGGGATGATTATCTGTTTGTTACTTTAATAGTGATGTTTATACATAGGGTTAAGAATGGGGAATGCTGTTGCAGTTTTCCCTTTTCTCCATCAGTTACTATTTCCACACTGTACTCTGGTGTGTTTGTGATCAAGTCTGACACCACACTGGTCAGACTGTTTCCCCATTTAGTATATCCCATGTCTAGGGACCTAAGAGGACAGAAGTCTATCATCTCTATATCAGGCTCTGTGGCACTCATTTCATTGATTCTGCTAGTATCAGAAACACTTTCCAGTGGAGCTGGAAGGAAAACCTCCATCTTTTCCCGTCCTCCAGGTCCTGGCCCAGAAACTTGAATAAGGCATTTACAGTGAACTCTTCCCAATCCTTTGCTGTTTCCTGCCTCACTTTTCTTATAAATGCTTTCTGTCAGACACATAAATCTTTTCCCAGCTTATTTGGATGTCTCCTTGGAGGCTGACTATAGAAAGAAACAACTCAGTCATTCCTTCAGCTCTCTGAGTTTCCCTCTTGTGTGAGGTGCAGTTTTCCAGTTCATCCAAGGGCTGCAAGACAAGCTCTCAGCTGGATCTGAGAAAGGATGTGACTTTTCTGTTTAAGTTTTAGAAGTTGGATGGCATTGTGTATGTGTTCTCCTAATCATTTATCTCGAGTACATGGCATGTATCATGATCTTTTAAAGCTGAACTGCATATTTGCTCCCCAGTTATATTTTTTCTTTAAGAAAATAACAAGGATCTCTGAAATTCTATCAGTCAGGTGAAAAAGGATTTATAAGAAACAACTCTCTTTGCTTCTTAGGTAAACATGACCGAAAATTGAGGGAAAAATACCACTTGTGCAACATATAAATTCATCTCCTTGTTATCTGCAGGTCCTGACACAGCTTTCTGTTTCTTCTAGAAATAGGTTTCAGAACCAACTGCTTTCTGCGATGGTGGAAAAAATGTTTCTTCAATGAACACCTAAATTCTTAGATACAGCTTAATGCTACTGGCATGGTTTGATGACCTCATTTTACAGACAGAGCCAAGGAAATATGGATTTTGCAAACACCTGTGAGGGTGGTACTCAGAAGAGTACCCATACATGAAGGAGGCTTTGACAATACTTTTTGGTTTTGTCTTATATGAGAAGTAATATCATGACATGATGTAATGACAGTGAAATGTTCTGGGCAGCAGGTTGCAAAAGAGATAAAAAAAGGATTACATCTTTTTTCACTCTATATGTCATTGTAGGTGGGCTAGGAGAAAGTATTCTCCAGAGGGTCGTATCTGAAATGTTGTTTCCCACTGCAACTAACTTCCAGGCTGATGGCAAAAGGTGCAGTTCTGTTCTCTCTCTGAATTTTTCCTAGCCACATGCTTCAGCCTCTTCCCTTGAAACAGACCTGGAGATTGTGTGGTTGGAGAGTGAACTACAAAGCTTATTGATCTCATGAGGAAATTAGTAATTTCTTGTGGCAGGCTCATTTCAGTTGAATTAATTATCTGACCCCATTTATCCAATGGCAGTGTGATTTCCAGATCCAACGAAAAAAGGTGCAGTAGGAAGCAGACTGGGACCACACCTTCTGTGATCTATAATTAGACTGGACTATAAATAGACACATTACATCTAGTGGAAAATCTCAGAAGAAAGGGAACTGCAGGGAAGGACTTGTGATTTACAGACTACCATCCCAGGGCTTTGTCTAGGCTGGTGGAGCTGGTGCCACTTCTCACACAGGGCCGCAGTTCCAGCAATCTGTGTTACCTTGAGAAAAGATTTGTGAAATAGTGTTAGTCAAAATTTAAGTTAGTATATGTTATTCCATTTACCTGCCTATTATTTGCTTTTCTTTGAAGAAAGTACTGCTTGAGTCAAGTCATTCATGTTTGTAAGCGGAGAAAATCATCCCCTGAACCATCAAAAGGTTTAACTTAATTTTCCAACATTTTGGCCAGACAAGAATTAGTGGTTTAGAAGCATTCCCTTACTTGGTCCTGTTGCTGCCAGCTAAGTCCTCATGAAAGCATGTTACACAAAGTAATCCTGAATTCATACATTAGGTCTGCTTCTATGTTTCAAAGAAATTCTACTACTGGTGCTTAAACAAGCAGATACAAAGAAAAAAAGAAAAGAACTGCTTGACTCTGTTAGCTATAACAGGCTCCTGGACAACTCTAATTAGCATATAACATAATACAACAGTGGTATGCTTTGGATCAATGCAGCTTGTTGAGTTTTCAAGAAACTTTAATAGTTTAGTAGAAATATGAGTCTAATAGAAATGTTTCTATTAAAAGAAAAGGAGTGCAAGAAAAAGCAGAGACTTCATTCCACTAGTATATGCACCTGCCAGCTTGTTCTATTGAATTTTATGTGCTCTATAATCATATTTTATACAGTGGTAATTGAGAAGAAAAGAAGTGTAATATTTTTCTTTGACATCTTCTTGTAGACATTTTATTTTACTAAATTAACTACTTACCACTTTGTGGAAAGACTAACTAGACAGTGGTTCAAATAGTGTTCTCTTTTTAAAAATAATAAACCAACTTTATCTTCTCCTTTGGATTAAAAGGAAACTATCTGGAAAAAAAACCAAACCAAACCAAACAAACAAAAATCATAAAGGCCTCATCTACATCTATTTTCCCCACTCCTCATTAGACTACTATTGCTGTCTCTGTGGAATAGTCATTGGAATATTGGTTTCTTTTATCTACAAATGTTTTTACTATGTCATTGTCTTAATCTTGTCAATGTGGAGTTAAAAGACAGTCCTGAGCTGTTTCCACTAGCACTTGTCTTGATGGAGTCACAGTAGACTTCACATTGATAGGGTACTTTTAAGGAGAAATAAAGGGCAGTTTAGACAAGCCCAAGGGTCACATTATGCAAATGCTATGGGCTCATTAACCTTTCACATAGCTGAAAACATTTGTTACCTGGTTACCTATTACCCTTTCTCCTTCCTCCCTGTCCCAAAACTTGCAAACATTCTGACACTTCTCATCAAAGATTTAATTTCAGGGAACTGAAGCCATTGACCCTCTGATTATTAAGATTTTATTACCCTCAGAACATATAGCATGATACATTTCCTGGTAGACTGCTAAGTAATGCTTTCAATAATTAAAAATCCATAAATAATTAAAACACAACATTATATTTGTCAGTATAAATGAACAAACTATGTGCTGTGAACAGCATTCTGGACAGATAGAAGGTTCAAACATGCAGTGATGTGTTCAATAGCTGTATTTAAGTATAAATCTTCCTCTCTTAAAACAGATTTATATTCATTTATCCAAATAATGGGGAATGCAGTGATTCTCAGCAGATATCACTGTCATCGATACAAATTTATTTTTATTACGGCTGAATGAAAAGAAACCCATGTGACTAGGGACCTACAGGAATTAGCATTTTAAAGCATCAAAGGACAACTTGTTCTGAATAGTTTGAATATGGGATAAATAATATCCATGAAGTTTTGCAGAAGATGCAGAGTTGAAGGGCAATCAGCAACTTATGACCTTTCAAAATAAAGTCACATGAAAATTGTGATTTTGGGAATACATGTAATAAAGAGGATAGTTGTGGTCAGTCAAGAACTTAGAGGACCTTTCAGAAGTTATATAAAATGAAAGGATTCAAAACTAGTAACATTTAAAAATAATAGGAGGAAGAAAAGAGAACATTTTGGAGGTAACATTTGAGAAACATCTCAATTTTTTTCACCTAGATCTGATACAATCAAAAGGGTACTTCTGCAAATGAAAGAATAAAACCATATGGAAGAAACCTTGAACAGAACTTGGACAATTTGTGATGAACTCCTCTCAGCTTTGACCATCTACTTCAGCAAATATGTTTGAAAAACAAATCTAATTTTCAGTGTTTACCTATGAAGTACTGAATCACATTAAGAAGGAGATCAGAAATAGGTTTGAAGTTGATCCAGTTCTTTCTGAAATATTTTCCCAGTCTTTTCTTGCACTCTTTTGATTTTTTTTAGCATTCATCCAAAATATTCCTATCACTATTGGCTCTTTCTTGGATTTAGTGTATGCTACTTCACCTGGTCTTGCAAGATCATCCTAAAGAAATCAGACACAAGTTCTTTCAATTTTCTGAATATCTTAAGCACCCTCTTTGATTATAACTTATTTCTTACTTTTCTTTCAGAGAAAAAAATTTCATGTATTTCTCTGATTATCTCTGATTTTACAACTTCTTTCTCCTGTGTGATGTTTCGGATTCTAAATTCCTCCTTTCAATGCAACCTAGAACTATCCGGCAACTTTCTGTATTTTGTGTTTTTATGGTATTTCATCAGTAGACAGAGCACTTTTCAGGTCTGCAGGTCTGCCTGAACAAGGAGCTCTGCAAGACACTAATCAATGAGCACTCACAGGAAATATTTCCAGGACTTGTCTTAGCTGCTGCTGGAAGAGAAGAAATCAAGCATGAATGTTTTGTCTTCTTTTACTAAAGTCTTCCTAAAATTAATCAAAATCAAGAAAGAAATTTTGATTTTGTGTTACACAAGCTTAGAGGTCTTAGATAATTCCTTTCCTTTGATTTGCTAGTGTCAAGCCTTTGTTTCCATAGTTTTGGTTGAGAATTAGGAGGCCTTTACATAAAGGGAACTTGAATCAATGCTTGCAGTATGACACATGGAAAAATTTCGGAAAGTTACTTACATAAAGCAGAATGTAAAATTTGACCATAACAAAAATATCCAATATTTTACCTGAGAACATAAATACAAGGAGAAACTTTTTCACCAAAAAGCCCTTTACTTTTGCAGTCACCTTCAAGATGTCTGTGAAGTCTTTGCAGCAGGACATAAAAATCCATGAAAAAGAAGTGAACAACCTCAGAACTTTTGGTAGCCCACAATAGTCACCTTTGTTGAAGCTTGTATGAACCATCAAGTATAGCGGGATGAAAGCAAGAAGTGATATTTAAGAACCAGAAAAACAGATAAAAATATAATGTAGACTGTGAGCTCAGGAAGAATGTCAGTCCAGCCTGACTTGTACAATATCAAGGGGTAGGGACTCAGCTGGTATAAAGTGGTACTGCTCCTCTGACTTACATTGATTCAAACTGACCAAGAATATGGTTCAAACTTATGTGATTCTCCTCTTGTTTTGGTGTTGAACTAACAGAAAACAAGGCCATATTTTTATTTTTTGAACAAAAGCCATTATCAGTAATATCTCTTCTTATACTGAGACTTAAAACATCATTTATATATGATTTCAGCTATATATGCAACAATAGGGCATTTTGATGGGACATAATCTGCACATTGAGAATTATTTTCCCACAAGGACAGCTGTTTAATTTGAGAAAAATTATAATGACAGGGAGGTGCTGAATGATAGCATGTATCAATTTTAAAATGACAGCCAGCCATTGCAGAATTATAAGTTTTGTGGGATTTTTGTTATTAAGAATCTCGAACAATTCAAGGTGAGTTATATTTTGGACATCTTTTTCTGTGCAGATCAGCCCACTGAGAGAGAGATTAAATAATATCTAATGAAAATAAAATTAAATCATAACAATAACGTCTGGATATAATGAAGATATTTCTCCTTTCAAGGGACTTTTGTTTCTTCTCAGTCTTGATTTTATGTGCATTCTGACTTTTTGGATTGGTCAGTAAAAGGCAGTAATATGTCATTGCTGTGATATTCTGCATTCTCTTTCACATCTCTAATGCCTTTCACTTACCCTGTGTTAGAAATGTAAACTTTGTTTTTCTCCACTAGCTTTAAGAAAGGCGTAACAAGAGGCTAATATCCTGCTGTTGAAAAGGCTTTGTTAAGTAGTTGATTTGTGCCTCAAAATAGAATCTATATGCATCACAGACATTTTAGATCGTTTTCTACAGCTATTTTATGTTTTGGAAGAAAAAAATCTAAATTTAGAAGGGCACAATGTTCTTATTACAAATATTAGGTTTCCATAAACCATCATTTTGTTCCAAGACCTGGGGAACATAGTCATGCAGAAACACTTGAACTAGTGCTAACTCGAAATGGTACATCAGAATGAAGCAAAGAGCATTGTGAATATATTTTCCACATGTGCAAAAATGGACTACCTGAACCTAAATTCTTACATCCACCCTCTCAGATTTGGCTCTAGGCAGATTTGACCATGCTGAGCTGTTTCTCTGTGTTGAACAGTCACTGGATGACATGAGTTCTTTCTGTGGCTCTGTGGATACACCTTTCAACCATAGCTGACCCTATTGCCTGGCTCCTGTTTGAATATGTTCCCTTAATGAGATGTGCTCAGGCAACCATGTCCTCTGCATATGCCTGTGAGACCCTGATCTTGCCTGGGTGCTGAGACACACTAACAGCTATACCTGGATGGAACTAATTTATTTCAGGAAGGAGAAACAGGGAAGAGTATCCAAACTTAGATTTCAACTTTGTCTTAAACTAGCCAAGACAGGGAACACTTCTGAACTTAAGCAGAAAATTTTCTGAGAAGACATTGGAAGGCTTCAGCTAAAGTCTGAGTTAATTATACAAGATTACATTCTAGATAAATAAAACAGGTATGAGCAGCCTGTTCTCTGACCTCTGTATTGTGGACTTAGACTAATACCTTTAGGCCTGTACTGTCTCACTTACAATGTATTAATATGCTACTTTGCATACAGAGGCATTAATCTCATTAAATTTTTGCACAGTACTGCTATATAAATTGATGTCTAATATATAATAGATAATATACAGTATAT
>NW_008690530.1:0-2363 GCF_000695815.1 Acanthisitta chloris | reverse complement strand
ATAATATATATATTTTACTAGTGGTTTAATGACTGATGAATCTGTTTTTCAGTACCAAGAACTGGAACACCCCACTGATCTTTGACCTGAAGGAAGGAACAGTTAGTTTGATTCTCCAAGCAGAAAAGTAGGTAAATTCTTGTCCTGCTCACTAGTAGATGTCAACATAAGAGAACTATTGGATATAAACATAATAGAACTGCTAAATGTGAACATAATATTAGATGTCAACTTATAAGCAGAAATTGAAGAATTAGAAAGAGACAAAAAGTATACAGATAAAATCATAAGTATTTCAGATAATAAATATTTCTCCTGGAAAAAGATATAAAATTCACATTAAAACTGAACTCTTCCATAGAGAACTTCAGGAATATCAACATGGAATTGCAAGACTTAGGAATTACATAGTTGAACTGGGAACAGTTGAAGGATATTAGCCAATTACCTCCACACTGTAGAAAATCTCATTGTGTTTCTCTGTATTATTGAGTGAGTTACTTTTTTGTTGTTTGGGTTTGGTTTCTTGTAGGCATTTTCTTCTTGTAGATGGTGGAGGACTTTATTTATATTCCTATGAAGGAAGGTTAATTTCTTCTCCAAAATACCCAGGGATGAGAACAGACATTTTAAATGCCCAGACTGTGTCTCTGAGCAATGACACTCTGGCAGTAAAGGACAAAGCTGATGAAAAGGGTAAGTTATTTACTGTTTTTTGTTATAACAATGAACTAAAATTAGGGGAGTTGCTTAAAATGATAAGTCTCTGAACTTCCAGTTGTGTAAGAAATCAGAGAACCATGGAATATTTGCAGAAAATGCTTGAATAATAGGATTTCACCCCGTAACATAAATTTTCTGAGGTACCTCAGCAACTTTTAGTTGTTTTCCTCCTGCTCTTAGAAGCTGTGCTTAATTGTACTTCACAGATGTTCTTTAGTTTTTATAGGTTTGTGTCTTTACAGTATGTAAGTTTTCTATGCAGCTGATACTGATGTGATGTTCTCTCTCAGTGCTGTGTTCTTGAAGATTTTTATGCTCTTAAACTTTGTACCTTGGCATCAAAAGCTCTTTAGTTGTTCACCACAACATGATGAGCTTCAGGTCAATTTTTGCACTAATGAGTGCTGCAGGAATATCTTTTTGTCAGTCTTTTTCCTTTGCATAAAAGTGTGAAAATAGCATTCTCAGGGACAACTAGTTTGCTTTTGACTCTTGAGCCCCTGCCAAGAGCAGCACTGGTGCACAACCCTTTCATTTCCTTCTCTGCACACCTAACCACTGAGCTCTGAACACCTGCTTTTAGTTTGTTCTTTTCTTTAAACTCTGCCTGTAAACCATTGACCTCAAACCAACATCTGTGTCCTAGTGACAGAAAGGCAGAGCAGAACGCACAGGTTAACATCACAGGTTGATATCACCAACCTTTGGAAGAAACCTTTATGTTCACCTTGTGGTGTGTTCTCACAAGCTGAAACCACAGGTTATTTGACACCTGAAATGTTTCTGTTACATCTGTGTTTTCCATTAACTAATGTGGGGACCTCAGAGTAACCTGCCAGGATCTCAAGGGGCTCCAGGGAAGCTGCAGAGGGACTCTTGGTTAGGAACTGCAGGGACAGGACAAGGAGGAATGGGGAGAAATTGAGAGAGGGAAATTTAAAATAGATATCAGGAAGAAGTTTTTCCTGTGAGGGTGGTGAGACACTGGCACAGGTTGCCCAAGGAGGCTGTGGCTGCCCGAGCTCTGGCAGTGTTCAAAGCCAGGTTGGCTAAAGCCTTGAGCAACCTGTTCTGGTGGGAGGTGTCTCTGCCCAGGGCAGGGGGTTGGGGCTGAATGATCTCTAAGGTCCATTCCAACCCCTTCACATACTATGAAACTATATTATGTGCTTTAAATTGCAGCTGTTCCTCAAAATATTGCTGTTTTCTCTGTGTTTGAATGCTCTGCCTGCATCTGAATTTGTGTTCGTGTTCACAGATGATGTATAAAGTGTATGGGAAGGGTTTTTGAGCACGTGGATGTGTATGCACCACACACAGAGACAGAGAGAGAGGATGAGAGAAACAGAGAGAAACTAGTTTTAGGCAAGTTGCAAATTGGAGTCTTCACTGCATACCCCAGAAAAACCCATTAGGGGTTGTTTTGGAGGGGTTCGATGTTTTCTCTTTTAAAGGAGAGAGAGAGGAACAGATGGTAAAGATATAAGAATTATATATGAAATCCAAGTATCAAGGTAAATCCAAAGTACCTGGATAAATAGGTAGTCTTGAGGAAGATAGTTATGAATATGTTGTCATAAATAGAAATCCTAAACTGTCCTGGAAGAAAATAGGCATTAAGAATTCCAAATAAAGCAGAT
>NW_008690529.1:347-13743 GCF_000695815.1 Acanthisitta chloris | reverse complement strand
CCCCGCCCGGTGCGGGAGAGCCCCGCGCCGCTTTGTTACGCGCTGCACCCGCAGTCCGCGCTTAGAGCTTCGAGCTCCCGCCCCACCTCCAGCTGCGAGCGGGGGAGGTTGGCTTTATTTAAGGGAAAAAGGAGATGGTGGCATCCTTACGGGGTCTCAGCGCGGCTAGGAAGCAGCTCCCGGAGCGCCGGAGCCGGAACGGGCCGAGCCCCGCCCGGCGCTGGGCTGCGCTCAGCGCTTCCTGCGGGAATTCTGCTCCTTCTTCTCCCCACCCGATTGTCGAAGCAACAGCCACCGCTCCCAGCGGATGCTTTTGTGCGGTCTCCATCCCCGCTCCGCGATGGGTGTCGCCCGCACCACACTTCTAGGATGGAGAACGATTTCTTTACTGCATGTGCTCCGTTTCAAAGCAAAAACCTAAAATGTGGCTTCGTTTCAAGCTTATTTGAGATTTAGTAACAACTCTGCCGCATCCAGGAAGAAATCAGCATTATTTTACTCCTGTTGCTAAAAACTCTTCCATTAGGATCACCCGATGCCAAAGTACTGGCAGCTCCCAACTATTTTTAAAGGAGCAAAGATGATTCTTTGGAAGTTCTGAGATTTTTCTTCTCCACACTGATCAGATCTGACATAAGATCAGATAATTCTGATATAAGGAGGTTGTTGGCAGAATTCAATATGCGCTTTCATCCTTTTGTGCTTAGCCTGTTTACTATTGTTGGTCCATGCCACCTGCAGTCATTACAGTCTCATCCCTTGCTTACTGTGGACTCCTATGACCTCTTCCACTTACACCTTAGCAGCATGAGTCACATTAATTCTTTTTATGACTTTTTACATTTGTCCTTGTTCAGCAAGTGCCTTTGATAAGGAAATGCCTGCAAGGAACGTGATATTTCATCCAGTGTGGGTTGTTTTATGGAAGTACACGGAGTAACTGTTCCTTCCTACCTGGAGGCCACCTAGATCAGCATGTCTCTCTCTTCATCCCTTCAAATTAACAAGTTTTATGCCCTTTTACTTCTCAGCTCCCTGTAGTGTTCTACTGGAAGCAGACAAGAGCTAAACCAATTTTCCTCACTTCCCAGTATTCAATGGAAAAAAAAAAAGATGAGTCCTCTATCACAGTCACTGATTCTTGTAGTTGCAGCACTCAGTAGAATGAGCTGAACCTTGCTACATCCGCAGAGAAATTTTCCAGGAGACAGTGATTTTCTCGACTTTGCACCGAGAGCTAGGTTGTTTTATTTAGTTTGGTTTGTTTATTAACTTCTATGTATTTGCTTATTCAGCTTTAGGTCAGATGATAAGAGCTTGACAAGTCAGTTTCTGACTCTCATTCAAAACCAAATGCTCTTATTGTGGAGAAGAACCATCTTGTTCTCTATTGCCCAGGGCCAATATTTTCCTCCATTCTAGAAGGTAGACTGGATACCCATTTGCAGTCAATTTT
Source organism: Acanthisitta chloris (assembly GCF_000695815.1). Taxonomy (NCBI): domain Eukaryota; kingdom Metazoa; phylum Chordata; class Aves; order Passeriformes; family Acanthisittidae; genus Acanthisitta; species Acanthisitta chloris. The sequence continues at coordinate 12,287 of NW_008690529.1, read as the reverse complement.
TCCTTTGTCTTCTTTAACTCTTCAACTACATTCATGTCAGCACAAAGTGGACAGAAACACAACCAAGCCCACTGTGAGCCACTTCCTTCTTCTATCCAGGTATAAGCAACTGCTCCCAGGAAAAGGTGGCAGAGGCCTTTGGTTTTGGCTGGATCAAGCCTCCACAGCAGAGCAGGGCTGGCCAAATTGTGTTGGAATGCAGCACCAGGAGAACTTTCTGCCTACCCAAGCTCTGTTGTGCCATGAAGTTTTCCCACATCAGGTGTGTGAACAAAGTGCAATGGCACCTCTCATCATCACATGCCATTGCCTGATGCACATTATCTTGTGATGTACAGCACAGGGAAGTACTGAGGTGCTCCCTCCATGTCCTTAACTGCCTTTTCTCCATGCTGAGACTTTTTGCGCAGCTTTTTTTTCTTCCCCAGAATCAAGGCATTTTGGTTGTATTTTCACTATCCAAACCCACCCTGCACTGATCACCAGTGCCTCTCTAGAAATCCTGCCCTGCTTTAAAGACAGACCAAACACTTGTGCTCAAATTGCAACATTGGTTGCTTAAATTTCACAGCATTTACAGCAGATCCACAAGGGTGCTGTGGAGGTTCTTGCAAGAACGAGAGGATAACAAAGACGAAGCCTAAAAGCCTCACAAACTGCTGCACAAAGTCACTAATCAGCCAAATGCCATGGAAAAGCCATTTGTACAGTCTGGGAAGAGGCAGTGTCTGATAGGATTGTGCCACGAGGCACATCTGGGATGATCAGAGGTAAATGGGTGGGATTATGAGTATTTTTTCCTTTCAGAAACAAAGGGTTTAAAGCTTGGCAAGGGGCATGGATGAGATGGATGTCCTCCATTCAAAGCATATTAACAATAATTCCAGGGAGATAAGGTTAGTCTCTGGCGCAGCAGAGCACAAAACTGCATCAGAGGACTAGGAACATCTTACGTATTCCTCTAAGGAACAGGGATAAGGTAGGATTTCAAACTGGGATAAGCATGCAAACCTTACTGGTGTAGACCAGATCTGCCTGGGACCTTTCACTTTGATCTGCTCTCCTGTGGCAGCAGCTTTGTCCCATCACCGGCTGGATTGCCACTGGTGCCATACAGCAAGGGAAGGTTTTTGGCTTGACAGATGTGTTCTTCTGCCTTAGGTACATGTATCTCTAGTTGCCATGAGTATTTCTCTCAATTTCACTTTGTTTCAGGTTTTTAACCTCTCAGTGAGTCTTTGTTTTTCAGAACCTGTTAGTTTAAACTGGGTCAAATGCTAACAAGCGTGTCAGCCCTCTCTGCCCTTAGGATCTGCCATAAAAGATAAGACTACAGGCTCTTTGTCCTACTTCTGCAAGAATCCAATGCCTAGTGCATCAGAGAGGTGGGAAAAACCTGCTATTTAAAGGTTATGTCCCCTCTTGCTCTGACACTGTTGCTTCACTTTTTATTTTCTTCAGCGTTCTTCAATGAATTGGAAATCATGCTGCTGGTGATGGGCTGCTCACTGCTCCACACATCTCTACAGTTCCCTGCAGAAGATCTTTCACAAGCTGCCAAGCCACATTGATTTTCCATTGAAAACCTCTCCTGTTTTGCTCTAGTACCTACGGGGTCATGAGATCTTGTAGAGGGAAAGGAAGGAAAACCACTAAGATGCAATACGAATGCTTGAATTGCTCAGAACATGTCAACTTTTGGCTGGTTTTCAGTTGAGCAATTCATAGTGCTGTCAGCTCCTTCATGAGGAGCTGGGTGTGAATAGTCAGCTGGAAGAAATGAGATAAAGTTGGGTTAAGGATGGACTGTAAAACCAAAATTGAAGCTGATCTGGCACAAAGTGGAGAAGAGCCTATAGCAGAAGTTGGAAAAACAACAACAGCAGGAGATTTTATGGAATGTTTTTATATTCTCTGAGCTTATGCAAGAAGACTACTTAAAGCACTGGAAAGGTACTGGCTGCCTTAGGGTTTAAAACCAAATAAACCAGATCACTAGCCACAAGGCATAAAGCAAAGACCATTTCCTCCAGCATGATTCCTTGTTTAGAAAGCAGATACTGTGGGCACATATTCTAATATCTAATCAAATTGTAATACCATTAAAGCAAGTAGCTCATCTTCTACACTGGCCTCATATCTATAAAGATGAAACTTGGATAAAAGCACATGGTGTTCCTCTGTCACATTGTGTAATTGTTATTCATACAGCAGACTTAGAGATAACAAAGTAAAAGATGACTACTTTGTGGCACCTCTGAAGCTTTGGTGATTTAAAATTTAAAGATTTGAAATTTCTAATTACCTGTTGTAGCCCATTGCATTTTATAAATTTTATGTACATTGATCATACACATGCCCTTGCATTGCTAATACATATAGATGCATTCCACTCTTATCTGCCTTCTGAGAGGATCTGAGGGGACCCTCGAGGGAGAAATTTCATGAGGTAACTGATATTATTTAACAGCTCCTTGCACTTTCTTTCCCACTCCTTCCTGGGACTGGCACTGTGTTCCTGCTGCTTACTTCATAAACAAATCAGTAGCCTTGGCTGCCTCTCCTGAGTGCATCCAGCTCACCATCAGAAAATAGAACCCAAAGCATAAGCAGGGATGGAACTATGCTGCCCATTTTCATTCACGTGGTCACCATGCTGCAAGCCAAGCTTCACAGCATGCAGCTCATCCCTCTGCTGAGGAGGCACCTCTGCTTCAGGGCCGGCCCCATCTCCAGCCTTTCAAACCTCCCCCCAGCCCGACTCATCCTTCTCAAGGGTTCAGATCTCAGAGTGAAGTGGCAACAACACCCCAGGCATGTAGGGCACACAGACTTCGAGCACTGCCTCAGGAACCACTCCTAGGCAAGTCCTACAGTTGCTGTGTCTGGTTTCTGGAGGTTTGTGTCCTTTGCCATCCTGCCCTTTCCTCTCCACATGTTCAGTGGCACAGTATGGCAAAAATCTGTGGTGACTCCTGACATTTAATTCCACTTCTGCCTGTGATTTTATACTGAGCTTGCAAGATGCACCTCCTCCTGCCAAGCAACTCATTAGGTGAGGGCTTCCTTCAATCCCCCCAGTCATGAAGTCAGAAGAAGGACCACATGCAACCATTACCTGTTGTGTGGTTCACTGCCAAGACCCTGAGGTCAAAGAACATATTTTGCTCTGAGTAAGGTATGCTTTCTGCTCTTTGGATGTAGAAGACACACAGACTGTTCTCTCTGCTACCAAGATAAAACCTAATCAGCAGAGTACACTGCTTGGATAAATCACTAGCATGTCATGCACTAATGGAGGTGGTATGCTAGGACCATCAAGCTAAAGCACCCATACAGAGATTTCCATCCATCTCTGACAGCATCACTCACTTGCTGCATGACCTTGGCCAAATCGCTCATAACCTGGCTTGCAAAAGCCCCAGCCACCCTTTTGGAAATCAGGTCAGTGCACATCCTGTGTTTCAACTGCCCTCAGAAAGAGAAATCACATACTGCTTCTCCTCTGCCTGAACATCTGCCAGGCACAAAGCTCTATTGTTCCCCAAGCCAGTCCTGATGGCGTTGCACCAGGAGACAGATGCACCTCTACATGGGCAGCAGCCCTGACACCAAGTCCTTCCAGCCCACACATCCCAACACCATCATCTGCTGACAGATGCCTTTCACACCAGGCCTGAGATGAGGTGCAAATTCTGTGTGTACAGCAAACCTCCATTCTTAATTTTGAAATAATTTTTGCTTTGCTGAGGGTGTTTGTTTCCCTGCCTCTAAACTCCAATTCCTCTGTTTTCAGTGCTCCAGTACCTTACAAACTGTCTCCCTGGGAAATATGCAAGAAGGCAGAAGAGTCTTGCAGTATAATATACCTGCCCACGTAAAGCATGAGGAAAAGGTTGTGCCCTTCATTTTCAAGCACTAGAGCTTCAAAGACACATACTGTGGCAAGGAGAAAGACATGAGGGGATCCTGGGGAGCTGCTTGGACCACATGCCCAGAGCAATATTCTCTGCAGTGGCAGGGGTTCAGGCACAGCTGTGGCAGTGGTCTGTGCTCCCAGTTAGCTGATCTCTGGAGCTGGGAAAGCTTCCAGAGAAGATGCATTCAAGCTGTCACATCCACCTGAGTAATGGCATTGCGTTCAAAGCCTAGTCATAAATATTGCTTTCCTTTGTCTCAGTTTCCAAAAATCAGGCAGTCCCATGTCTGCCAATACCAGTGGGAGTGTTAAACAACCCCACAGTTTTCATGTGCTCTGGGCAAAATCTGTCCATGAACAGCAGGTAATCTCTTCATCAAAATGCCTTTGGCCTCTGTACAAATGTAATTAGAGTCTGATTTCAACTTCCCTTTGAAGCCTTATTCAGTAAGAAGTGCCAGACACCCTGAATCTACATTACAATGCATCCTAGCACACTTGAAAGCCCAAGGGCATGCTAAAGAAATCCAAATCCATCGAACCCATAGCCAATATACAACATGCAATCAAGGACAGATGAAAAGTATTTCCTGTAATGAATATGCATTGTGAATTGTCATGTCATTTAGCAAGGACTGGTGCTTTACTGCGTGTGGGTTCACATCATTGCAGTGATGTTACGAATCTCAAAGCAGTTCTTGCTAATCAAAGATCTAAAGAATCTATTTCAATTTCCCCACTAGAGCTTTTAGCAAAAATCTAAACAATTATGTTCATAGGTTCATCCATATCCTTCTGTGATTTATTCCTCATGCCTGATAATGGCACATCACCTTGAAGTACTTGCTGCTTAGGAGACTTACTACTGACAACAGCTAGACTGTAGATTTTCTGTGTTGGTTTACTGTGCTTGTGCTTTACTTGAAATCAGCTCTGAGCTCACACAGAGGAGCTCAACCAGAAGGACGGAGATCAAAGTGGTTTGCTTCTCATTGAGGATCATGTTTCTTAGTGACTTCCTTGCAAACCAATAGTCACAACTTGTTTAAGCCCGGATCCATGCTGAGCAATTCCAGCAGTTCCCATCAAGCACATCCTTTGGGGGTGGGAGCATTTGACACTGTCTAACGTGGTAATGGGCTAGCTCAGCACCTCCCTCCAGGCTGAAATTCAGCTTTTACTGGGAAATCCTGGTTTAAAGTATTTTCCCAGCTAAATCAGAGCCATTGGCCTCCCCGTACTCAACACTATCAGGCAGGGATGAAGGCAAGAGATCAGCACAGTGTCAGTGTGCCTGGCTGTTCCAACTCTGATTGTTAGCCCCTGGGTGACCAGGCTGGGAACACAGCCTTGGGATGGCCAGGGGGAGAGGGGTGGCTTGGTGGGGATTCCTGAATGGGCAGGGCAGGACTGTGAGGAGCTAGAGACCAGCCCTGCAGTGACATTGCTGGGGCAGGGACCAATAGCCCCAGGGGTGGTAAAATAGGGTCCTGGGCTGTGGGCAGAGTTGGGGGAGACCCAGGGGGTGGCCAGGGCCAGTAAGACCCATTAGTATCCTCAAGGTCCTGACACTCAGCACATATGGCCGAGATGTCCTGATTACAGTGGTGGAAGTGCTTACTTTCTCATTTGGAAGATGGCAGAGCCTGTTTGCTCTTTTATCCTTGGGCCATTTATTCAGAGTGAGGACTTACCTACCTGCAGATGCTCTTGCCCTGGCTCCCCCAGCACCTGTTCATGGTGCTGCAGCTGAAGAGCTATGCTTTAGGGTCACAGTGACACTGCTGCTTCCACTTGAGCTGGATGCAGCTGCTTGAATGAAGCTTGACACCTCAGCTGATAAAACCCAAGACATGAGTTCAAACAGTGCAAGGTTGGGGGGTTCTCAGGCTATTGGGCTCTGACGAAGAGGCATCCAAGCAGCTCAATGAGCAACCTGCCCAGCCCTGCAGGTAACAGGCCCAGCTGGAAGCAGCCTGCTCCCAACAAGCTGTTTGGGTATCACTGCACCATGTCCTCTGCTGCAGTGAAAGAAACTGCAGTGCATTCCTTGGACAAACTTGAATTGCACAAAGACATTATACATGGGGTAATGTCAGCTTAAGTTGTTCTGCAAACAAACCCCGTAAAATCATTTAGGTTGTAAGAAACCTTTAAAATCACTGAACTCAACTATTCATCTGGTCACATGTGTTTGATACAAAAATGACAGAATTGCCTGTATCCTAAAGGAGAGGTGTGCCAAACACACCTTTGGGGATATGCTGCATAAGCATGGATGGGAAACTCAGTAGAACTAACACTTTGTAGGATAACACTGAAAATTGAGAAGAGTTTCAAAGACCGAGTTTTTTCAGCCCCTTATGACCTTTCAATGTGCATACATAGTAGCTATTCTGTCCTTGGTCACACTAAACTTCAGTTTCCCCTGTTCATCATGTGAGGGAGTGGGCTGGTGTTGCAGGGGAATTGTGTTTCCATTACTTTGGGTGTCCTTGCAGTGGTATCATTTCTTTAATGTCCTCTGGATATTAGTACAAAGTAGTGAAGAGCAAGAGGTCCTGATATAGCATGACCCTGACTCACAACTAAGTTGCTTGAGGACCCTGAAACCCTCCCAAGACGCAGTAACAAACATCAGCCAAAAGAGGAGGCATATTGTATCAGGTGCTTGGCAAACAGCTTCCTCTAGATGCTCTAGAGAGTAAGCACCACCTGTCTGTCTTATCTATCTGTTTGCTCTGTCCCCAGGTTCCTGGAAGAGTCCAAATGTTTGCCAGACTACGATATGGAAGGTGAAAGGAAGAGTTCTACTGGTGTCAGGCTCTGAACACCAGTGGAAAACTAGAAAATTTGAATTGCAAAACAAACCAGCTGCTGTGAACTGATGCAGCTCCTGGAAAACTTGATTTGCTTACCTTATCCCTAGCACCAATGACTAGTAGCACAATCCTTAAAATCAAATGACCAAAGGTAGTTTGGTTTCAGGATTTGTTTCTGGAACAAACTGGAGCAATTGTTCTGCCTGGAGAAAAGAGAATAAATTAGTCAGAGGTTTAAACACACTAGTGAATCCAGACTACCTGACAATAAAGAGAGCTAAGCTTGGGAAGCACCACTTGCATTCAGGCCCCAGCCGGTGGTCATGACCTCATGTACCAGGCTAAGTGTTGGCTTAGCTCTGGTGTTTGACATTGTTTCTGAATGTCTGGGAAAAGCTAAGGACTAATAAATGCACTGAAGTCATGAGACTTGCATATTACTCTTGGTACATCACACATGGAGGGACAAAACCACAGGGAAGGTAGATGGGACGGGTTTTATTGTCATAGGAAGTCAGGAAGGATGAGGACATGGAGTATGTCTTTATTTCATTCAGGAAAACTTCGGCAGCTACAGGTTGTCTGGAGACCAGACTGGAGATGCTACATGGTGCCTAAACAGTCTCTTCCCCTGGCTGCCCATTTTCACTCAGCTTCCATCATCTTCCTCTTTCAGGGCTTTGCAGGAAAACACTTTAATACACACACACACACTCTCCCAAAATAATGACAAAAAACCCTCAAACAAATAAATGCTCTGATACCAGGCATGGCCACTGCTCAGCATTATTTACAGTCCTTCACTGCAAGAGATCTATGGGAGTCAAAGTCCCACTAGCTCAAGGAGATTTCAACCGCTCAGGAACAAGGCTTGAAAATATGCACCATCTAGTTTTAATAGAAAAACAAGCATCCAAACAAAGATAAAGAGAAGCACAAACCATCTGACTCTGTGCATCTTTCCAGTGTTCATTCATGCTATAAAAATGCTCTCGTGTCTGTCAGTGAACAAGCAGCCAGCAAAGGCCAAGCATATTTTAATCACATGCACGGACGAAAGACAAAATCAAGAATGCACTCAGAGATAACAGTTTTCAACTTCCAGTCTTATGGTCAAGGCTCTCACAGGAACCTCTCATGCCAGAAAGACTGAATCTGCAGCAGCACAAGAGTCAGGTTAATGCAGCTTCTCCTCGTTGCAGCACCCACCTCCGCTCCCAAAAAAAAGCTGCACCTTGTAAATTCCCCTCCTTACATCCACTGCTAGAAGGTACTTGATGCCTTCATCTCCAACAGCTGCTGCTCCTTCCTGCTCCTGATCTAATGCAGCTGGCAAGGCAGTGGGGAAAGGCAATCCTATGAAAAACACATCTAATGCTTTCAGGATGCATTACAGGTAATATGTGATTGTTGTTATATTAAGATACCTATTCTACAACTGCAAAAGATGTCCCATTATTCTGAAATTGGGTTGTAGCTGAAGGCACAACAGAATAATCGAATTGCCTCTCCCTTACCTAGCCAGAGCTCTCATCTTCAATTTTACCTTAGCTACTGGCTAACACTCCAGCTACATTTGGATGATGCCTTGCTTCTGGGCAACCACAAATTGATCCTCACGTGCAAAACCTCTGACTGTTGATACTGAGTTGTTGGGATGCTTTTCACAAATCAACAGTACTCTGAACCCATCCATCTTCCCTTCAGTGAATTTCCACTGAGGTCCTTCTGCTGCAGCAAACTGCAGCCCCTGGCCTTGTCAGCTGGAAGAGAAAGAGGTTACTGGAGAGATCACCTGGTTGCTGAACTGCAGACATGTCTTCCTTTTAGTTTAACCTTTGTAACTATGAAGATTTGTGAGTTGTGGGCTTGCTGATGTGAAGGTAGCTCCTCTCTGCCTTCCCGTTCTGTCTGTCCTTGTGCAGCTCCATTACTTTGTTATTAATTGGCTCAAACAAGATTTCCCCAGAGACCTGGGCAGTTGTATCATCAGCCAGTAATCCCCTAATTCACTTGGACATGCAGGAGTCCCTTGTGTGCTACTCTACAATTGCATTTTGCAAGTGTTGCTCTCCTCCATGATGCACCAAATCGATGTTGTGTTGTGATCAAAGATGTCCTTGTCCTCAGAGTAAATTCCAGCACAGTTCTGGTAGTCTGCACAGGATACCATACATTGGAGCAGCAGAAATTCTTTAGATGTCACCATTTAAAGCAAAAATCCTTTGGAAATTAAACTTTTTTGTCATGGAGGACAGGCTTTGATACTTTACTGAAGTAATCAGCACAAAGCATGTCCTGAAAGTCTAAGCATCTGTGTCTGCATGGCTCAGGAAACAAAAGAGGAGAAATTCCTCTTCTTCCAAGCAGTTTCACAAGAGGGTGGCAACTGTCATTGATATCAGAGCTTTCTTATGCAATGCTAGGAGTCTATACAACCACAACTAATTATCTGTAGTTAAATAAGAAATATTGAATTTCTGGGTTTAACATTCCAGCCAATGCTATGGGGAAGCAAGGACTTTACCTCTCTTTTTTCACCCAAGCAATCCCTCAGCTGGGAACAACCAGGGAATACCTTTGAGGGGTTGGAACTAGATGAGGTCTCTTCCAACACAAACCATTCTATGATTCTATACTTTTTAACCACCTCGGTGTGATCTTGGTAGACAGCAGTGACTTCACTGGGGTTCACACAGGTACTGAGTAAAATCATGTATCAGGACTTCGGTGAAACTAGACCTGTGAAGACTTGTTAAAATACCAGTCAGAAAGGATGGAGATCCAAGTGAAAAAGCTTTCCTGACAGATTTCTCTGAGAACCTTCTGAGGCATAAAATCAAATGTGCAAGGTAGAGGTGTACCATCACCTGTCAGCGTGCTGAAGGCTGGTAACATATCTTATATGGCATCCTGACCTGATGTTGATAATGATTTTCCTGTTACATTACCAAGTTCTTTATTCCTAGCATTGTGGTGAGTATCTAGAGGGCACAAAACCTCATGTCTGGAACTGCAAATTTTATGCATAATTTTGGTTATTCTGAGTGTTTTCAATGTCTGCCTCCTTGGAAAGGACCAGCAAGAGCTGCTGAAAGACCTTTGAAACTTCACAGTTCCCCTAGGGGCTCCAAGAAATAATGTCCTTCCTGAGCTTAAACCACAAAGGTCCACACCTTTATACAATTCGAGGGATCATTTCTAAAAAGGCTGAGCATGAGTCCTGCTTCACAAGAGTAAAAGGCACTTTTAATTGTACTAAGCCAGCAGATCACTAGATGGCCTCGTAACCTCAGAGATTTGGCAAAGCCAGACCTGGGCTGAGGAACCGACAGGTTTAAACCCTGGCGCCCTAAGAGCTGCAGAATTATCACCTCGGGCAATGCACAAAAACCTTTTCAAAATGCAGCGTGAGAAGTTTGGGACACTTTGTCTCATAGGGAAGCCAGAGAAACCCATATTTGTCACTCTTGTAAGAAGTGGCATGTATTCCCTAAATCCTGGGAATTGGGACTGGAGATGGGAGAAGAGAGTGGGAACTGTTGGGAGAGAGTCATAGATGTCTCTCCAGCCTCCCTTGGCTGGAGCCAGATGATCAATGCCACAAAACCAAGCATTGCAGGAAGGACAGCGACAGACGAGTGAGCAGGGATCCCAAGAACCACCTCCAGTTCCAGCCTGGCCTTGCTGCACCCTCAGGAGGGGCTTGGCACTCCTCCTGGCCCCACGCAGGGGGGTACGGAGAGCTCTCGAGCAGGGAAGACACAAAACACTCAATATGAGGTTCTGCAAAAGCCTTCAAACTTTATTGTTAGCTCAGTCCTTCTCTTATACAGTGCCTGAGTAACTATGCTTATTGTTCTCTTTACATAACTATTACCTAAACCCTAAAAGTTACATTTGTATACTTTCTTAGCTTGCAGGACAACTATGCCTATTATTCACTTTAGCATTACCTAAGCTTTACAGGTTACAGTTATATACTTTTTCTGCTTGCAGCTGCAGCTGTGAAGTCTCCTTTATTCTCTGGAGAATCCTTCTTTGTTTTCTGGAGAAGCTTTTTTTGTTTTCCCAGGATAGTTCATCCTTGGGCTTGCAACATCGCTGAGCTTCCCCAGATAGCTTGTCCTTCGGCTGCAACATTATGCTGAAAAAATAACTTCTAATGCTGAGAAGCTAAATGCCTGAGGCCTACTTCTTTATATGCTCAAAGCTCCCATAGACCTTTGCTCGACTCTTGCTTGCACAATGCTCTCTGGGAGCTGTGCCCCTGTTTGGGGTCTCCTTGCTGACACAGCACCTCCATGGAAGTATGTCCTTGTTCTGTTAGCCATTCTCCAACAAGGGGGAGTTGAGCCCCTGTCTAGGGGAATCTCTCTGTGAAGGTCAGCAGCTTGGAAAGGGGGGGATGCAAGTGTGTTTGGTTCCTTGTCCGGCCAACGATGAGGTGCACTCTGCCATGTGAAAATTTGGCCACTTTGAAGCTTCAGAGGGAACACCAGTGTTTGTAGGCTGTCAGGGGCTTACTTGCTGTAGGGCTGTGCCTTCCTGAGTAACAGCAAGAAAATGGTGCTGTAAGAGAAGCCTCCTCTGTCCTGTCCAAACTAGAGACGGTCTGTCGAGGAGAGAAGCGAAGGGATCTTTAAAGCAGCAGAAATCTGAATGGGATGAATGGAGCATGTGGAAATGGAGCATGCAGAGGGGAAACAAGAGGTCCAGCTTGTCTGAGGAGCAGAGCCAACACTGGAGCATTGGCTGGATGCTGTTTTGGTGGCAGCTGCCTGCAGTAGCTTTGCTGTCTCAAAGAGGCCAGGGAGCCTTGGCTGGGCCATCCCGGATTGACAGTGGCCTTGATCTGATGTGCAGTGGAGGGAAAAGGACTGGAGCACCTTCCCTACAGAGACAGGCTGAGAAAGTTGGGGCTGTTCAGCCTGGAGAAGAGAAGGTTATGTGGAGACCTCATAGCAACCTGCCAGGAGCTGAAGGGGCTACAGGGAATCATAGAATCAACCGGGTTGGAAGAGACCACAAAGATCATTGAATCCATCCCTGCCGTGGTTACTAGACCATGGCACTAAGTGTCACATCCAGTCTCATCTTGAAAACCTCCAGGGATGGTGAATCCACCACCTCCCTGGGCAGCACATTCCAATGCCTGAGCGCTCTCTCTGTAAAAAATCTCTTCCTAATATCCAACCT
>NW_008690529.1:0-252 GCF_000695815.1 Acanthisitta chloris | reverse complement strand
AGAGGGTGATAAGGCCTCCCCTGAGCCTCCTCTTCTCCAGGCTGAACACCCCCAGCTCCCTCAGCCTCTCCTCATGGCACCTGTGCTCCAGTCCCTTCACCAGCCTCGTTGTTCTTAAGGGAATCTGCAGAAGGAACTGTAGTGATAGGACAGGGAGTAACGAGTCTAAACTGAAAGAAGGGAAATTTAGATTAGATATTAGCAAGCTTTTCAATGCGAGAGTGCTGAGACACTAGCACAGGTTACCCAGGG
>NW_008690528.1:0-5523 GCF_000695815.1 Acanthisitta chloris | reverse complement strand
CCTCGGGGAGCGCAGCCCACCCTGGTGTCTCCGTGCCTCGCCGAGCCGCAGGGGTCTGCGGCGCCGGGTGTCACCCCCACCCAGCTGGTGTGGCCGGGTGCGTTTTGTGAGGTGCCCCCCGAACGCTGCTTTCTGCTTGTGCTCTGCTTCTCCAGCCCCACACTTGCTGTCCAGATTTTTCCTTCTGTGTGCTGCCAGGCCTGGGGCACAGCTTGTTTGGCCTCCAAGTGATTACATGCAGTACGTGGCTACTTGCCCAAACCAGTGAGCCATTCTTTGCTGAAACAATTGCAGATACGGGTGATGTAAGTGGTATCGCTGCAATCCCAAATCGGGTTCACTGTCTGCTGGAAGCACTCACAAGGTCCAGGGTTGTTTCTCTTCTCAAAGTTTATCTTGGTGGAAAGGGAAAAGCAGCAAACGGGAGTGACAAGCAGGGAGAGGGGGCGGAAAGACTATTGCTAGCGTGGATGTTAAATTTGGCGTTCATGGTGGCCTTTGAGATATCTGCTATGATAATCTCCCACACAAGGCTTTGGTAAGATCAGTTGCATAATAAGGAGGAGATTTTCAAATCGGCAGCAGGAGATGCTTCCTTTCTTACACAGTCTGGTTTAGAAAGGTGTTTATTTTTGTGAATGATTCGTGGTGTTCTTTGGGACCTAGTAGCAATCCCTTCAGAGAGATATGCTAAAAAAATTTGCAGAGACCACAATCGTATTTATTTTTCGAGTTTTAGGGGCAATCCTATGCTATGTTCTATTTCATTTCATCTTGAGTACATCTAAATGTATTTTTTTTCACCCATTCAGCACACAGAATTCACAATATATCTATGACAAAATAAGACATTGCATTATCCTGTATCTGTGACTCAGGAAATTCCTCTCAAGATCTGCCTTTACACAAGAGTTTCCACTAAATTACTACCCTGCTGATAGATCATATTTTCATTAGAGTATCATGGAAATCAGAGATGGAAATACAGGACATATCATCTCCTTGGTGGGAGGATATGGGGTGACCAGGATAATTCCATAAGCCATAAGCTCTGAGGCCGTACCCTGCCAAGCTAAGTCTCAGTCCCTTTGAGATTTTATTCCATCTTCTCTATTAGATATTGCCAAATGAAAGCTTTCCATCCAGTTACTTCTAGCATTTTTTTTTATATTTCTTCCCACTACATACAAGATTGGGACCATCTCAAGGAGCTACCTTCTCCATAGTAAACTCCTTGACATAGAATCATAATGGTTGGAAGAGACCTCCGAGATCATCAAGTCCAACCTTTGACCAAATACCACCATGCCCACTAAACCACATCACAAAGTGCCATGTCTACACATGTACAATAGGAGAGAAGGCGGAAGAATAAAAGGGAAGGCAGTACTATTTTCCATGTTCTGTACCAAGGCTGGCTTTCTGTATTCACAGTCTAGAAGTGATTCTGCACTTCAAATAATTCTGGGACAGTCTCAGAGAGAAATGGAAGAAGATGGCATGTTGCTGGTTGAATGAATAAAGCCCAGAGGAGTAAACCAAAGACTTTTAGGGTGGGGATAGTACCAGTCTGAAATAATTCACCGGTGTCTGGGGTTTCTTGGTGTGTCACCATTATTTACCAATTTATTTCTTTTACATATAAGAATTCTAGTAGCAACACTCCCACCTCCAGAGGAATGCTGCCTTCCTTCTCTGCCTGGCACTGTGATTAGCTATCACTCAGGTAGGCCTCAAGCAAAAATGTTTAATAAGGTACATGAGAGCTCTGCTATTACTTCATTTTTAATGCCCTGAAAAGTAGCTAATTTCTATGCTATTATTCATTTAAATGCCCAGTTTCAGGGACTGCAGTAGCTTTGTTTGAATAAAATCATATGAACTGTTTTCTTTTGGTGGACATACATCACCAAACTCAAGCAAATGACATTCAGTATATAAAGTCCAAAGTCTTTTCATTAGAAGAGAAGACAGTCCTGATCTAAAATGCTTGAAGGCAAACAGGAATCTTTACATCATGTTTGGTCTTCCCTCACTTTGGGATTCTAGAATTCAGCCTTGGGACCTGGAGTTAGGTCACACAGTTGCATTCAAGATATAGACTTGAAATGTTTTCAGGCGTATTGATTCAGACTGGGTGTTTGCCTCACGTGAGTCAATAACTGAAATCATCAGGCAAAAGGCCCTCAATAAATATAGCTCAGTTTGCAAACACTTTACTTTTTGCTTTATTTTTTAAAGCATTACCAGCCTAGCCTGTCAATCATGTTCACAAAGGACCATTCACAGTGGTTTTCAGTGAGTAGTCAGTCTGAACACAGCATATTTTAAAGGTATATAAAATTAAAAGTTCAGAGGAGACAGAAATAGCATTGGTTAAGACAAACCCACCTCTGTACAATGCACACTCTACAGACACAGCAAACAACCAAATGTCTAAGACCAAGGGAGATCTCATATTGCAAGTTCCTTTCTCTTATTCTCACCTGGCTAACTCACTTCAGAACTGTTTGGCCCAGCAATATGTAACCATAGAATCATAGAATTTCAGGGCTTGGAATGGACCTTACAGATCATCTAGTCCTTACACCCCCTACCATGAGCAAGTAACCAGTACTTAACAAACAGCACAATCAGAGTGACAGTTCTCTTTCATGCAGCCGTACCATCACTTTTCCCAAGCAGTTTGGAATTTTTCTTTGTATGTATTTATGAGGTGACTTAAAGCACAGCATTCCAGATATTGAAGACATCTGTATCATTAAAGCCTACTTCTTGCAAAAGCCCTCTCCCTGTTACTTTGGTATATGTCCCTGAACTGTGAATACACTCCTGCACATCTTGATAGAATCCTTAGCATTTGGTTTTTGTCTTCAGTGTGATTTGCTAGCATGAGCTAATGTATCCTTACAACACCAAGAACAGTTGGCATATTTTATTATCCTCATTTTATAAATTGGGATACAGCAGCAGAGAGGTGAAGAGACTGTTCTATCATCTTTATTCACATTTGATTACTGCCTCAATCCCTGGATAGTTCCACTGCTTTCAGTGGGGATTCCTGCATGGTCAGATACTATTTGATAGCACTGAAAATCACTGTCTTTCACTGAGTGATTTGAGCAAGGCCATGGAGAGAGTTTAGTGCAGGTTTAGAAATGAAATCTCTTTCCCACACACATACTCTTTTGCTTCACCCACTTTCCCAATTTAAAAACAAAACCTAGAACTTATGACCATGTCTGCCATTTTTCTACTGCCCAAGCTAATTTGCAGTAGTAATAATGATCAAGTAGCCGCACTGCATATAACACAAAGAAAACTCACAGGACTGATGCAGTTTGCAGTTTCTTATGCTATGAAAATGACCCCCTTTTTGATCTCCTAATTTAACAATTCAAAGGAAGGGGGTGAAAAGCACATTTAAAAGGTTCATCTGAAATTCAGCACTAGGAAAAAGGTGGAACTGAGTCAGTTTCAAGATCCAAAGACGTCTATTTATTTTTTTAATATTGCTTTTTCAGTGTGAAATGTGTACTCACATTTAGCAACACTCATCTTTGTACTTTCACAGACAGATGAAGATCAGTACATTAATCTAGAGGGGCCTTGCTGAATTTGCTGTGGTAAGTTAGAGGGAACTGGCTGTTCTCACCTTCCAGAATGAGGTTATTTTGTCCACTTTTCTTTCCTACTTCTGCAGAGACCTCGTATTAGTTCAACATGTGACCACCAAGTCCTGACCCATGTCTCCTCATAAACCTTAGCTATCATTGTGTAGTAGCCTTATTAATTATAAAAATATGGTAGCTTATTTGAGCCTTTACCAGTTTTTATTGTTGACTGGATTTTCACACACCTCTCTGTGAAGGATGGAAGTATTCAGGGCAGCAGGTACTGCTTAAGGCAGAGGGACAAGTACTGAAACTTCCCCCACCTCCTATTGGCATCAACTCTGATTCTCTAGCACTTTTCCTCCCCTTCCCTGCCTCTGTCCCTACCTCCTCTATTCCTATGACAGGAATTTCACAACTGCCTTGTTCCTGGGAGGCAAAAATCCACTTCCCTACCCAGCAGAGAAAGCAGACACCTGCCTTGTCAGTGTCCATGGCATCCATGTGATGAAACTCTTATGTGACGTTTTGTAAAAGATACACCGAGTCATTCCACTCACATGTTCCTAGCTTCCTTAGACCCTAGCCCAGCATCAGAAGGTTGGTACTGAGAGTTTCTATGATGGGGTATGGGGGAAACTCTGTGCTTGAAATGTAATTTGTGCTAACCAAAAGTGCTGGAATAGGAGAAAACAGTCTGCAGGGGTCTCTTGTTCTCAAGCACTGACACGCCGGGCTTTGTCCCTGCCATTTTCCATTATGCTTTCTTACACAGATCCAGGACCTGTCTTTATTTATGCATTTTTTTTGTTATTAATTTACTTCTATAGCCCTTTTCCTCATATGAGAGAAAAGAGCAGGTTGAGCTGAGCAACTTGGTCAGATCTCTCAACTGACTCAGCCTTGAGTAGGAGTTTGGACTGGACACCTTCTGTGGCCCCTCCCCTCCTGAACCTGCAATTCTGCTTTGTAAGGTCTTTTCACTTGCATCTTCACTGGTGAATTTAATGGGAACAGATTCAGATATTTCTAAAACATACTGGGGTTTTGGGGTGGGGTTTGTGTTGGAGATTTTTTTTTCAAATCAAAATGTTATGCCTTTACTTGTTTTTTGTATGATCACTCAAGCAAACTATATCTGTCCGAAAGAATTGTTAAACTAGTGCATCCACTTCACTACTTGCATCTGTGTAAAAGTGAAAATGTGAGGCAGGAAGAGCAATAAATGCCAGCATTCATAGTCACAAACCTCAGCCATGTTCCAGACTGAACTTCTGATTTGAAAACTCTATAAAAACCTTCAGCAAACCTCATTTCTTGGGCCCACTTCTCAAGCTTGTCCAGATCCTTCTGGATAGCATCCTATGCCTCAAGTGTGTCACCTGCAAATTTACTGATGGGAAAATCCCAGTGATTACATTGTAGCTGCAGAGAAAAGCCTGGGAATGGGATTCAAGCTCTCCTTCCTTAACGGAGACAAAAGTCAGCTACAAAGACAAGCAAACCTTAAGTGTTTGTATTATCAGCAATACAGTCACCGCTTTCTTTTGTATCTTAGAGAGACTGTGTGGGAAACTCGCAGGAAAGATGAATTTCTCATCCCAGAAGGCCACAATCTATGGATTTCCTGCGAGCTGCAAGAAACAAATTGCAGGGATGAGCAGGCGGTGTTCAGTAGTGTGCACCAGCCTTGCCTTCCCAAGTTGTAAAGCGCTGCTGACTCCCCGAAAACCCTACCCGCAGCGCTCACGGCTCGGCCCCACACGCAGAGAGATGCCCACAGGGGCACACACACAGGGGGACACCTCCCCCGCGCCGGGCAATGGGGGAGGAGCGGGGGGGACACAACTGAGGGGCGAGGCAGAGCGCTGGGCGGGGGAGGCACACGGCGCCCAGCCCGACTCTCGCC
>NW_008690527.1:0-9053 GCF_000695815.1 Acanthisitta chloris | reverse complement strand
ACATACCATTGCAACCCAGGACAATGGCATCAGGCAAAACAGCCTCAAGCTGCAGCAGGGGAGGGTCAGATGGGATAATGAGAGAGATTTCTTCATGGAAAGGGCTGTCAACGTTGGAAGAGGCTGTCAGGGCAAGAGGAGTCACAGTCCTGGAGTGTTCAGAAACCACATGGATGTGGCACTTGAGCACATGGTTAGTGGTGAACAAGGTGGTGCTGGTTGGACTTGCTGATCTGAAAGGTCTTTTCCAGCCTGAATGGTTCTGTGGCTCTGAGAAAAACAACCTTTGTGCTTTTCTGCTGACACATCTGATCATGTCACATACCACAGTGAGGCCTGTGCAGCCCAAGGATGCTCCACTGCCCTGCAGTTAGGTGTCAGAGAATCATGGGATCACAGGCTGCTTTGAGTCACAAGGGACCTTATAGATGAGCCAGTATCACCCCCTGCCATGGGCAGGGACACCTCCCACCAGCCCAGGCTGCTCCAAGCCCCATCCAACCTGGCCTGGAACACTCCAGGGATGGGCAGTAATTACTTGGGAGAAGTCCTGGGAATCCAACTGACTCCTGTGACTATCAGCAACAACAGAGAAACAGCTTCTGAGACACTACCAAGGCTCACATCAGAACAGGTTATATATAGACTGACATTTTATAGAGAAATCACCACAAAACTGGTATAAAATCCATCAAAGCTTTGGCCAAAAGTCCTGTAACCCCCAGGAGAGGAAAAACTTGCAATTCTTCCCTGGTTCAAAGGGTCCTGTTCAAAGCTCTCAGAGCCTTTCCCCAGGCTGTCAACACTCCCCAAGGACAGCCCTGACATCTCTCCTGTTTCCTTCCCAAGGTCTTCCACTACAGATGAATATGTATATGAGGAACTAATTTGCTCTCTCTGGACAGGAAAGAAAAGTTCAAATACTGATTCGTTTATGATCGCTCTCCAATTAATGGGAAGGTGTAGAGATAACCCTCAGTGTCCTATTGACTAGGATTAGGAGAAAATACAGTGAAAAGCAGGAGTGAACACCTGCATATGAATCATCTATGGGGTTTGGAAAGGGAAAAATCTCCTTCACAAACCTCCAGCTGCCTAAAGGCACATGGAAGAGGCTGATCCAGACCAGGGCTGTACCTGGATGACCAGGATTTCACCAACCAGAAGAGTTTGTAGCTATTTACACTAGTGCTTATGACCCAGCTCATGTGCAAAGATGTCTTAGTGTGGCAGAGCCACATGTTGGCAGCTGATGGCTCAAAGAAATGATTTCAGCTGGATTGGGTTCAATAAAATCCATGCTAGAATCACAGATTAGTTTGGCTGGAGTAGCCTCCAGTTCCCAGAATTCAAATCTCGTTTTCTGTGGGTATTTTATCACAGCAAGGACCAGCAGAACAGCAGCATTTGGGCCCAAGCCTGGAAGTGCAGCATGGAAAAAAAAACAGCATGTGACTCACTCACAGCCTTATAAATGCTTTGCACTGCAGCCTTGGCAGCCAAGCCAAGAACTCAACCCAACATCTCCAGCAGAGCTGTACCAATAATTGATTTTCCAGTTCAGTAGCCAAATTGGAAAACTACATAGTTTAAAATCATTCAAAATGGGGTTTTGTTGTTTTTCCTCATTGAAGTGAAGCACAGGCTGAGGATATGAAGCCAGGCTGGCTAAAGCCTTGAGCAACCTGCTCTGGTGGGAGGTGTCCCTGACCAGGACAGGGAATTGGGACTGGATGAGCTCTAAGGTCTATTCCAACCCCTAAAATTCAATGACTATGACATGTTGCCTCTCCTCCAGCCAACAGCCTGGCCAGAGGCCTTGTCAGCCCACACCTGGGGGATCTGCACTGCACACCTTGATTTCTCCACCCCTCTGAAAGAAGAGCTCTTGGCACCACCTTGCAATGGATTTGGAAGGAATTTGGTTCTGGGATTGATACCAAAGCAAACAATACTCCACAAAACAAGGCAGAAAACCACCACAAAAACCCCAACCAAACAAAACTTCTCATTTGACCAACATTTCTGCTTAGCTCCAGAAAACCAACAGCCCAAGAGTCAAACATTCAGGACTTGGAAGAACGAGCAACACAATAGAGCTTAAACTCTACCTCCACAGCTGGAGCTGCACCACAGAGTCATTTAGGTTGGGAAAGACCTTCAAAGTCTTCAAGTCCAACCTGTGACCATCCCCACTTGTCAGCTAGAGCAGAGCACTGAGTGCCATGTCCAGTTGTTCCTTGGACACCTCCAGGGACGGTGACTCCACTACTTCTCTAGGCAGCACATTGCACTGCCTGACAGCCCTTTCCATGGAGAAATTTCTGCTGATGTCCAACCTGACCCTCCCCTGGCACAGCTTGAGGTGTTTCCTCCTGTCCTGCCCCTTGTTCCCTGGGAGCAGAACCTGAGCCCACCTGGCTGCACCTCCTGGCAGGAGCTGCAGAAAGCAAGAAGTTCTTCCTGAGGCTCTTTTTCTCCAAGCCTCTGGTGGGTGGTGCAGAAAGGAGCTCTGCACAGACTCCAGTCCTTGGTACATGTGTGAGCATCATCCCAGGAACACCTGCAGAGCTTGGAAAGCACATGGAGCAAGTCCTCATTGTGGGCAGGGAGACTGGCAGAGCAGCAGGAAGAAACACCAGGAGGTAATGGCTTTTCCCTTCTGAAGGCATCTGAAGTGACTTCTCTTAGCTGAAGCTAATCACATCATTTAGCTGTAAATAGAAAATTATTGCTCAAAACTACCGAAAAAAATTTCTCTCTCTTGAATTAGAAATGCAAAATATGTAAATTCCTACTTGTATTTATTTGGATAATATATTATGCATTATAAAGATAATAAGAAGCACTTTGCACAAGAGTTGGATTTGCTCATTGGAGTATTTTCTTAGAACTAATCAAGTTGGAAATCCCAAGTTTCCTTTTATAAACAAGGTCATAAAATGCCTTCAAAATCTCCCAGGAAATTCATGGAAATGTATTCAGTCTGGGCTGAAAGAGTAAATCTCTGTTATGCTCATGGATCCTTCCCAAAGACATGTACATTTTAATTAATCCCATTAATTTTACAGCATTGCTGCTTTGTTTGTTGCTTTCTTCAATGGAAATTCAATTTGGAGAGCCTCAAAGTAGAGTTTTTTTAACCAACCAACACTGAAAAGACACAAAGCATTTCTCGCTGCATGGAGAACTTGCTTTGCTTTTCTCAGCTTTGGAATATTATGCTGGACATGAATTAATTAGTCATTTTGTTCTAGGTCTACTGAGGGAGCTGCACTTGAGTTTGGGGTCGATATGGCAAATCAGATCAACTACTTTCAGCTGCTTGTAACTTAGGAATATTAGGAATATTAGTTTTTCCACCTGGAGGTTGTAGATCTAAGATTGGAGGCTCCAACAAGTCTTCAAAAATTCACTTTTGGCAATGCTTTATCCTCAGGAGGAGAAATAAAATCAACATTGGGTCCTTAATTTGTCTTACCAAAGGCTTTTTTTAATTCCAAAGATGAATTTAAGCATAAGATTATTAGTTCTTTGACATTAATCAGTTTTACCTCTGAAATCTTCCACCAATCTCTAAGTCTGAGACAACTTAGCTCCCAAAAATATTGGCTCCTATGTGGGCAATCCATAAATCAGAGTCAGCAGCTGCAAATCCAGGGGTTTCCTCAGCTCTGTGGCTCTCCAAAGGTCCTGACCACAGGCACAGCAAGCTCCAGAAAATAATCTATTAGGAATATTTTTCATCTATTAGGAGTACGAGAGGAATTCCCATCTGTTGTTGTACCTGCTGGTCAAGTTCCCTATAGCTCTGATCACCTCCTGACCTGGTTTGATCCCTTGCCGCAGCTCTAACTCTGACATTACATTTCACCTCAATCTTCATCACCACTCAGAAATTCAAGCCCAATTAAAACCTCCTCAAGGCAAACCAGGTATTTACTTGCATCATTTCTCCTCATTTTTCATTGCCTGTCATGTTTCCTAGGGCTCACTGCACTTCTCGCTGCTTCTTTCCACCTGGGAAGCAAACACAGTCCAGGATTTTGGGGCAATTGAATCATGAATTGGGAATTCATGCTTTAGGTTTCCCAAGCTGAGCTCAAATAACATTGGCCCAAAGAGAAAGGCACAGGAGCTTTGCAGGATCCTGGGCAACAAGTGTGTGCAGTGTTTGAGTGCCTGAGAAATATTCCTTCTTCAGCCACCACAAAACCAGGCAGCACTAAGGCTGGAGGCTTAGAATCCTGGAATGGGTTGGGAAGGACATTAAAACCCATCTTGTCCCATCCCCTGCAGGGACACCTTCCACTAGCCCAAGTTTCTCCAAGCCATATCCATCTTGACCCTGAACACCTACAGGGATGGGACACAACTTTTCCTTGAGTATCTTTCTCACTCCTTACACAAAAATCCCTATGAACTCATCATAAAAAAAGAGTTTCCAGAGCCAGATTTTAAAATCTTGGTGTTCTGTGCCTAAATTACTGTCAGCACGTGAAAAAAACCCTCCCACTTACTTCACTGTAGGGATTTAAACTGTCAAAAGAATAACTTGTGTCTTCATAAAGGGAACATAAATCATGGCAAAACCCATTACACAGCCAAAACAACTCATTCCCCAGGTTGTCTTTTCCCAGGCTGCCTCCAGAACCTGTCGAGAGCTACATGAAGGAAATATAATATACAATATGTTCTGAAACCAAGTTGCATTTAAAACAACTGTAATTTGGCATTTGCTTGGGAAAAAAAGAACACAAACTAACAAGAAAACCAGGCAAATGCTTTGCATTTGTTTTGTTCCTGATAAATATGCTGCAAGTGTCTGACAGAGCCTGATAATGAGCTAAAGCTCCAGGTGGAATGTGAGGGAAACTTGTGGGAGCTGCAGGGAAGCGGCAGCATCAGGGATCAGGGAGAACATCGAGCAGCACAGGTAGCAGAGGCAGCATGAGGCTGTCACCTGGAATTATCTCACTTGAGGCATTGCCTCTGTTTGCCTTTGAATCCAAGGGTTTAGGCTGAGGATTTCTTGGGAAAAGTTAATTATGGGGAATGGTTAAGTCTAGTGATTTGTGAAATTTATGTCCTGGCAAGGCAACAGCATCACTCCAATGGAACCAGATCATGGAATCCCAGAGTGGTTTGGGTTGGAAGAGATGTTAAAGACCATCCCATGCCCCCCCTGCCATGGGCAGGGACACCTCCCACCAGCCCAGGCTGCTCCAAGCCCCGTCCAACCTGGCCTGGAACCCTCCCAGGGATGGAGCAGCCACAGCTGCTCTGGGCAACCTGTGCCGGAGCCTCAGCACCTCACAGGGAGGAATTCCTTCCCAATATCCCATCTGTCCCTGCCCTCTGGCAGTGTGCTAGAAGATCTGAAGTAGCAAAGCTGAAGTAAAATGTCTTGAAATATTATTTAAAATTAATATTAATGCCAATTAGGAGTAAGCCCAAGTTTCAAAGCCGTGAAGTTCTGCATGGCACAGTCCCTGAGGGTCTCCTACCTCCCTGAGTGTGGATGGAGAGCAGCCCAGTGTAGGTCCAGCATTTGGAATCAACCATCCTCATGGGTCACTTCCAACTCAGGTTATTCGAGTATTCCTGCCTTGCACAGCTGAGTAACTCCCACTGTGCACACACCACTCATGGCTCTTGACTCTCCAATCCCACTTCCAATGTGCATTTTTGCGACATGTAGGTGTTCAAGGTCCCTTTTCTTGGCTCTGCCCTTTCCTTCATCAGAAAATCTTTGTTTGTCTCAATCTGAACAAGGACAAAGAGAACAACAAGGTCAAACAAACTAAAAGAGTCAGAGAATCCTGACCTAGAAGGGACCCACAAGGGTCAAAGCTCCAACTTCTGACCCTGCAGAGGACACCCCAACAATGCACCATGTGCCTCAGAGTGTTGGTCAAAGTCTTGCCCATGATGAATTAACTCAATGTTTGGAAGGCAGAAATCTCAGCAGTTTGAGGGTTAGTCTCCCCCAGAGCAAGTTCAGGCCTTGGAAATTCTGTGCCAACCCCAATTCCCACTTTCAGCCTCACTCCAAACCCTCCAAACATTTGCTGCTCTTCATTTGCAGCTCTTTGCCCAAGGCTCCTGGAACATCATGTGGGGATTTGGGAGCCCCATTTGAAACAAATTGTTTTAATTAAAATAGTCCTTTTCAGCCCTGAGAGATGTAAACTATTAAAGAGTTGCCAGGAGGGAGATCCACTAATGGAGAGCAGTGAGCAATTACAGCCAATCTGCTGCAGGTTCTCTGGGAAAAACAGGCTGGAAAAGCAGAGCAGCACTTGCCAAGTGGCTATTTATCAGCACAGACAGCGTCTAACGGTGTGCAGCTTTCTCCTCCCATAAAGGCTCTGCAAGTGCACTTCATTTTCTCATGTGTCATGAAGTCATTTTGATATAAGAGGAGAGATCAGCGAAGGGAAATGGAAGGAACAAATCTGCTCTCCGTTAAATAGCTCTTCAGCACCTAACACAACAGGAGTGCAGCAAACAGGGAGGGGGAAATGAGGATGTTTTGCCTCATGGAAGTGAACTCTCAGGCTCAGACAACTCGACTCTCTTCCTCCCAGACACTCAGGACTTCAGGAATATTCATTTGGGACACAGCTCAGGGATCTGAAGAAACACCAACCAAGTCATGTGGCCTTTTCCCATAAAAGTGGGTGCTATCCAACCCAGAATTGCATTCTTGGGGGCTTCCCTGGCAAGCTAAGTGTCAGCCAAAGGAAGAGGGTTTTTTCTTTTCTTGGACTAAATATTACTGGTTTCTTCCAGATTGCAATATGGAAGGAAAACAGAAACAATCAACAAACAAGAAAAACTGACCAACCACCCACTCACCAGCCAACCAACCACACAACCACTACAACTGAAACAACTTACCCAAGAGCCACCTGATCCTTCCTAAATTAACCTTCACTGTTACCATCTCCTATCCTAGTTAATACTCAAATTCACTGCAAGGTCAAACCTCAGAAGACAAAAATCTGTTCTTGTTCCAAAGGTCCACGTTTCTAATCAACACTCCTGTCATGTTTCAGGGCCGAGTCTATGCTATAAATATAGCTTGAAGGGATTTTGCTTCTGCTCCAAACTATGGAATGTTTCCTATGAGAGAGAAGTGTTGGTTTGGGCCTAGAGCTGCAGGTACATTGTTGTCACAGAGCCAATGCCTGAGAGGAGAATATGTTCAGCTGGAAATGAAACCAACCAGAAATTGACATCTAAAGATAACTCCATTGGCATTTCTCTAGTCTGATCTTGAAATTTTTCTGCTGAAGTATAGAAACATTTAATCCCAGAATGGTTTGTGTTGGAAGGGACCTTGGTGATCATTTAGTTCCACCCCCTGCCCTGGGCAGGGACACCTCCCACCAGCCCAGGCTGCTCCAAGCCCCATCCAACCTGGCCTGGAACACTCCCAGGGATGGAGCAGCCACAGCTGCTTTGGGCAACCTGTGCCAGAGCCACAGCACCTCACAGGGAGGAATTCCTGCCCCACATCAATGTAAATCTCTCCTTTTCCAGTCTGAAGCCACATTTCTGTATTTCATTGACTCACCACGTTCAACCAACTGGAAGACAAGCACTCTGCTCTCAAGGCAGAAGATACAGTTCCCACCTTTAGGTGCCATTATGTCCACTGGACCCACCCAGGGTGAGCTGTGTTTGGAAACACAAATGGATACATAGAGTAGAAGTTTTGATTTGTGAATTTCTAGTGTGGAGAAAATTCAGTTTAAGAGAGAAGAAACCAAGGGAGCAAATTTCCTGGGGGAGAAAAACATTTAAATAACCCAAACTTTTGCAAAATCATATCTATTTTTCTGTAAATAACATCCAGCTTTTCCTTGAGTTTCTATTCAGGAACCAGAGAGCATCTGCCTGTGCCACCCATGGCCCTGGCAGAGAAAATTGTTACTCCAAGGGATTGGTAGCAGCACAGTGACCTAGTAGAGGCAGCAGAGATGAAAAGTGTGATTCTGCTTCACAATTCCCTTCCTGCTTGATCCAAGCCTCATTAAATTGAGAGGAATATTAACCAGCCATTTCTCTCATGCTACACGAGGTCCTTTTTCCAGCACTGAGGCTGTTTGTTGACACTGCTGTCACCTGACTCTCCAGGTAGTGACACCCGTGACAACACCATTTCACTCCTGCCTAGGCTCTGATAATTAAGTAACGTTAAGCAGAACTACTGGGGATGGAATTAGTGGCAAATCAAGGCTCTTCAATTCCACTGAAGGCTGGTTAAGCAGACATTGTACAAGGGCAAAGAGATAACTGAAGGTTTCCCTCAGCAACCTCAGTGACACCAGGAGAATACTGAGCAGGTGGCGCAGGGACCTGTTGGAGCAAAATGTTTTGCCTCATTTTTAATTGAAATGGAGTTAGAGAGATGAAGAGCCTGGAGGCATCAACCATTGCCAATCAAAGCTTACAGCATGATTAAGCCTCCTAAGCAGAGTGAGCACAGCACTGCCCGGCGCTGCTGGAGTCAGCCGAGCAGGAATTTCTCAGCACAGCCATGTACAAAGTCTCTTTTTTTCATAACTGTTTTCAAAAAACATGAGTTCTCTTTGGTAAAGGGATCCCTTTGAAGCAGCCCAAATAGCCTTTGAAGTGAAAATAGAGGAACCATTTCACATTCATGCCCCTGTTTTCCCTCCAACTCCTGGAAAAAGGACGCGTCTAACTTCGTGAAAAATTCATGTCATGGAATACGCCGATCTGGCACATGACATCAGAGCATTCAAGGAAACAAACTGGCACTAAAATGGGAGTGGAGATACCTCAGGGTGGAAGTCAAAGACACTGACTCCAAACGCTGGTTAATTATTGCAGATTAAGAGCTCCAGGCTTCAAGTCAGAGCTCTGCAATGGAAGTAGCCACAAGGCACTAGTGGGCTGCGAAATCACAGAATTATAGACTCAGCCAGGTTGGAAAAGATCTCCAAGATCATCAAGTCCAACCCTACCATCATTACTAGACCATGGCACTGGTCTAACATCCAGTCTCATCTTGAAAACCT
>NW_008690526.1:0-7777 GCF_000695815.1 Acanthisitta chloris | reverse complement strand
CCTCTTAGCAACTTCGTGGCCTCCAACTGCCCCAACAGTTCCATATCTTGTTGAGGACACCAGAACTGCACACAGTATCCCAGGTGGGGTCTCACGAGAGCAGAGTAGAGGGGAAGAATCACCTCTTTTGACCTGCTGCCCACACTCCTTTTGATGCAGCCCAGGATACAGTTGGCTTTCTGGGCTGTGTGCACACTGCTGGCTCATGGTGAGCTTTTCATCCACTGTCACTCGCAAGTCTTTCTCCTTGTTGCTGCTTTCAGTTACTTCCCCCACCCAACCTATAGGTGTGCCTGGCATTGCATTGGCCCAGATGTAGGACCTCGCACTTCATTCTGTTCAACTTCATGAGACAAACCTCATTGTTCCACCTCTCAAGCCGTTCCCTCTGGACTGGATGGCACATCCCTCCAGCATGTTGACTGCTCCACACAGCTTGGTGTCATCAGCAAACTTGCTGAGGGTGCACTCAATCCCACTGCCCATGTCACTGACAATGATGTTGAACAGTATTGGCCCCAGCACTGACCCCTGAGGGACACCACTCCTCACTGCCTCCACACGGACAGTGAGCCACTGACCACAGCTCTCGGCATGTGTTTACACTTGATATTACTGTTTCATATGATCTATTCCTTGATAAATTCCCATATAATGTAAATATACGTTAAAAACATAACCAAACCAAACCTAACTAAAACAGGACTTTGAGTTCTCTTTTCCTCCTGCACTGTTTTTTTTTTCTCATGAAGTTCATATGCCTGAATGACAAAATAGTATCACAATAGGTCAGTGATAAGTTGAATTTGTAAACAAAATTGATAGATTACCATTTATTTATGCCTGTGGTCTGTGAAGTAGGGCTAAAAGCAAGTTGTAAATTTTTTTCTATTAATTATTTCTGTCAGAATAAAACCAGGTCTAGTACTGCAAAGTAATTATTCAGGCTAGCAGTTTATGGAACTTATAAAATCTTTTCAACCCACGACTTGCTTTATCCTTTTACTTTGAATTTGGATGACTTTGTTTCTTCTGAACACATTTTTCAAAAAAAGAGCTGTTGCTTGTGATGTTCCTAAGTAGTTGCAATTGCAAGCAATAATACTGACAGGGTGTGGACTAGGTAGGATGCATACAATTATATAGTGTCTAGGCAACGAAAAGTCTTCATTAACGGAATTATGATAGCATTTATTATGTAATGATATTTACCTATTGCAACCATATGTCTATATGAGAACATGTAGGGCAGACTTTACAAACTCTGTACAGTTCAGGCCTGCATATGCCCAGAATCCTCACCATCGTGGTGAAGGAACATGCAGTTTACAGAGGCACAAGGGACTCTCTAAACAACCAAGCTGAGTCAAATGCTGTATGTTTGATACATTTCCCTCTTTCATTTGGTGAGATGTGGTATTTGACCTGTTCCCATAGTTCATTGCCTTTGACTAGAATAGTTCACTCTCTCTTCCCCTACTCTTTCTTATCCTCTCTCTGAGGGAACTGATTTTTTTTCTTTTTAACTGTGAGTTTTCTGTTAGATCAATGACTTGCAATCATTCTAAGGAGGGTAAAGGAGAGCCAGAACTGGCAATACGTGCAAAGAAGGGGGATCTTGGTGAAGACAAAAAGGAGAAGTGGGAGGAAACAGGACTGAGAATCATCATTTTGGTACCAGATAGCTTATCGGTTAGACAGAGTCACAGTCCTCATGTTTTAAAGTACGTTGAAAAAGTGAGATCAGTGAACTTGCACAAACTGGTTTAAGAGCTTGATTCAACATGCTCTGTGGTTATTAGAATTATCTTCAAAGTGTTTAACTCAAACCCTGTAGGAACACTGAATCATGAGTTTAGGTACCTGAAGTTCTTTAAGGCATTCAGATTCCAGTGTATATAGAGTGTCACCATTAACACATTCCAGCAAATGTCAATTTTCTGTACAGACAGAAGAAGGAAGTCTTGCCCTTACATGTTTTTGTTTTGCAGGGGGTTTTAAGGAAGCTTTTCAAACTTTCTTGTGTTGTTAATACATTAAAACAAAATGGTACAGAAACACTTCTGCCTATCTCCTAAATGAAAGATGGCAATAGTTAATGATGTGATCCAGGAAATGGTGCTTGCAAGTTCATCAAAGTGCCGCTAGATTCCAACAAAGAACAGAGCAAAAGTCTTCAGGACAGCAACAGGGAGCTCCATCACCATGAGGGCTGACACTGTTACAACTCATCCATAGCCACCATCTGGTGGATTGCTGCCTTTAGCCTGCAGCTTTTCTAATTCTCACATCTTCTCTGAGTGAAGAAAGGAAAAATATTCAGCTACAGAGTGCAGAAAAAGACTCCAAAAGCCCAGCATGCAAATGTGAACATAGGAAAGAAGAAGATGCGGAAAGATTTTCAAATATAGGCCCAGGATCTTACTCATTCTCATAACTTCTAGAACATTATCCCACCCACTTTTCAAATCAATATATTATAGTAAACAATTAGAAAATTAAAAGCCTGATAGTGCACCATGCTTCCTAACATTCTCTGGGTAATGGAATACATTTCATGAACTTCAGAGCCACCAAGACAGTTGTTTGTACCCATCAGCCTCTTGTCATAGTTATGTGTGTGTAGATAAAGCACTACTATATTTGCTAAGTTGCTGCTATGAGTGGCATCAGTAGGTGTGACAGCATATGTGGTAGAAAAAAAGAAAACACACCTAACCTTAAAAGGCAGGAAATCTGTCTGTTTCAATATTCTGGGTATCCACATAAATGGAAATAAATGGATGTTACTTCACTTACTTGGAAGTCTGAGCATAGTGGACTTTCCATTACTGAAATGGAGGCCTCTCAGAGAAGGATTTCACTTTTTGTTTGGCAAACACCAAAATGACATTTAAAACCAAAAGAATTCAAGCTGGAGGTGTTGACTATGGGATTCTCTCAGCCTCAACACTCTCTATTTAATCACTGCAAAAGTTCCAGGAACACTGCAAACCTGGGTTTTTTTTGTGTTTGTGCCTTGTCACTAAAAATCCCATGTGAAACTGCAACTTTGGCCAAAGAGCAAGAATGCATTAACTGTAAAATTCTTGCTGCTGTTTTAAGCAATACTCTAATCTAGAACCATTACAATATTATCTTAGTAATTCCAGTGGCAGCAGTCTTCTCTCTGTGTGTAATCTTGAAATGGTATTCAGCATGAAACTGGGTGTTACTCTGGTCTCTGAGGAGTGAATTTGGGAACCAGTGTGAGATGTGATACTGGACATCTGAACACTATCTGTACACTCTGAAACTTTGAAGCCCCGTGACAGATAAGATACTATGGATACTTGAACTTTACATGGAAATATTAGATAAATCTATGCTGTGCAAAAGTTTTGAGGATTAACAAATGCTTAAAATTGATTCCCTGGCTCAGGAAGTGTCCACCCTGCAAGTGGTCAGAAAGTGGGTAGCATCACTTTATGCTTAGTCTATTCTTAAAGATACCCTTTTGGTCTGAACCAATATAGTTGTGAGTACCTTGCAAGGAATGCTGCATAAGAACTTAGGGTCCTCAACATTTTAGCATTTATAAACATTAATAGCTCCAACACTGCCAAGCATTTTTGCCAAAATGGGGCACATGCTTCCTTGTGAAGGTATCTTAATAGGCAAGAGCATCTTATCAAACACATAACTGAAAATGCATATTTTCCCTAGAAGTTTTGGGAAAAACTTCAGAGTAATCATGCAGTGCATGATGGACATAGGGTCTGGCTGAGGGAGGGAACATTCATATATTTTTCTGTTTTCTTCATGAACACTAAATTCTGAGCAGGCATATTGTACAAAATGCAGAAGAGCAAAAAAGGCATGGTACTCCTCTCTCAGTGGGAGAATGGGAGCTAAAAACAACTGAAGACTCAGTATACTTACAATTGTCTTCCATGTGTGCAGATAGGAAAAATAAGGGTTAAGGGAATCCACATCATTAGAAATCATCCAGTACAAAGCAGCAGTAGCTAGTCCCATGATCTGCTCAATTGAGGTACATGGTTTCAGGAGAACCTAGGTCACTGCAGCAGGGTTGGAGAAAGAAGCCAAGAGAGCCTTCCTTGTAAGGATCAGAAACAAAATCATTCTGCTGCTCTGTGACTGGACTGACATGTGCACTGGACACACTTGCAGGACAGGCACAGTCAGACTGATGAATCAGTTGCACAGTGTCTCAGACAGCATCCTGAAGTCTCAGAACAGCCACAAGAGAGGGAGGACTGCTTTGTGGCTGAGGTCTGTAGCAGGAATTTTGTGCTCATTCCCACAGTTTCTTGGTGACCTTGCACAAGTTGTTGGATCCCGCTGTGCCTTTGTTTTCTCAGTTGTCAAATGCAGCTAATACTTTCAAATGGCATAAATTTTGTAAGGCTGGAAATGTTAATACTTGTTTTAGTGCTCAGATACCGTAAGAAAATACAGAAAGTAGATCGAGTAGTAGCCATGTCTTCTGATATTGCTGGGTTCACGTAGCATGGTTGTAATTTGGTTTGAGGCCCTGAAGAACACAAGCAGGATGCAACTCTCAGGCTAAATACACCTGCCTAGGCAGAGTGATACAGATATTTCTACATTCTGCATGGACATGCCTGAGCAAGGGATTACTATGTCTGCCACAAGGCAGATAGAAGAAATCCTGCTACTTACCATGCAGCACCCAGACTAAAACAGGCATGATAAAATCTACTTTCTGACACCACCCAGCACCCTTCACCTTCATTAGGCAAACTCTGCCCTGGGAGGAGTATAAACCAGTCCCTACTGCTCACATAACTTAAATGAACAGCATTTTTCTTTGCCACAAATGCATCTTTTATGTCATAGCTCAGAATTCAGCCTTCAGTCCCTTTCAATGATCACAGCATTGCATGTGACTCCAAAATGAAATTCCTATTTTAGTTGCATGATTAATTAACAAGGTAGTTATCTCCCAGGAGTGCTATGGATCTGAAAGCAGTGCAGCTACATACTGTAAGGAATTGCTGGAATGTCTGAACAGAGTAGAACAAAGCATAGATGTTGCAATGGGTGGACATGTTTCTGACATCATGCTTTACTTTCTTCTTCCTTCACTTGTAAGAGAAAGTTTATTGCTAGATGATGTAATTGCAAAAAAACCCTAAGCTGAACAAACCCATGCAGGATCTCTTTTTGGTCTTAGGTAAAACAATACAGTTTTAATATATTCACTTCTTCCTCTTGTCCCCGAAACTAAACTTTTAAAAGAAAGGAGGAAAGACCTGTAGGGAAGCTACACTTTCTGTTGTGCCTGACCAACACACAAGATCCCTCAAAGAATGTAAAGCCATGCCTGGAAGCATCAGCATTCTGTCTGGCATCCCGCAGACTCCTACCTCCAAGATTTGTCATGGCAGCTGGAACGGATGCCTTGTGAGACAGAGGCTTCAATCAGAAAAACTACAATGCTGTCGTCTGTACTTGGCGTGTGCACCAGCAAGAGCAGACAGCTCTGCCACTGGTATTATTGCCCTTACATCAAAATTTGCCCACAAGAATATGCAGGCAGGAGAGCAACCTTTATCTTTGCAGCTGGATAGCTACAAAGGCACTTTCTGAGGCACTGGGCTGTTCCTCTATTCATGCTCTACAAGTTCTCCAAGTTATTTCTGCTTTTATTCATGCCAATGATGCAAAAGACTTATCAGATAATAATAAAAATAAATTACAAAATGCTTATCTGACTGCTTGCAGTTTAGGGTGTCACATGAACTTGTGAAGACTGATACTTGTTTTACTTGGTTATCTTGTGTTCCGTGTTCTAATTTCCTTTTTACAAGAGAGCAAATGAGTTTAATATGTGCTGCACATTGCAGAACAACTTGGTAGCAGAATCAAGAAAAGACTGTTGTTGCTATGAATCCTGGTCTTCTTGTTTTCATGCAGCTCATACATAACACTTCTCAAATAACTCTATTCACTTTCTCTTAGAGGTTGAGTGGACTCCCTGTGAGCTAGTGCCAAACTTTAGGACTTTGAAACAGGTTCCCCAGGAAGACAAGAAGGCAAGTATTAAGATTTTCCATGCTTGGATGAAGAAACATGACTTATTAGTGGGGATTTGGTTTAGATTTTCACTACAAGTATCATAGTTTACCTTGGACTTACCAAAAAGAAGAGAAAAGGAAGAAAAACATACTTCATGTACACAAAAGCAAAACTCCTTTTTCCGATGGCTGATATTAAGACAGGATCACCTTGAAATAGGTACTACATAAAACTAAATACAAAGTACATCTTTAATAAATTGACAACAGATTTACTAATATAATCTTGTTTTAATTGTTGTATTAGAATGAAGGTGAAGGAAACAAGGAAATCTATTGTAATTTATGCTGAAACATCCTCCACATATGTGCTTTAGTACATAGGCAAGGAATAGGCACTTAATATGTCACACTCAGATACCTTCTGACCTTCTGGTCTTCATCTAACACACAGACTGACTCTATCAATGCTCAACTGCCACAAGAGCTTCATATAAAATAGTTCAAGTTACTGCTCTTCAGACACAAATTCAGGAGGATCTCTAAAAAAATTCTCCTTTTTAACTTCTTAACATTGTTTTAAGATTCAATCTGATGAATATGCTCTATAGCACCATTTATTGAGAAAGAAAATCAGGATGGGATAGAGGGGCTGAATGCTCTGAGCAACCAGACTGAAGTAACAAAATAAAGTATAACATCAAGAAATTACCTTATTCAGGTAACTAAGGCTTGTATGGGATATGAAGCTCTTCCTTCACCTTCCTTCACCTTCCAGTTGTATCTAAATTCAAATCACTAGGTCATCTTACTCATCTGAACTACCATCTGGTTACCTGAACCAACCAATCTGTCTCATTCAGGATGTGTAAACTGTCAGATTTTGTAAGAATCCCCTCCTCCCCTACTCAAAAGTCATTTGACTCCACCTACACTCGGAAAAATGAAGTCTGTCCTGACTAGAGATCAGAGAAAGCAAAATCAGCAATGGGTGGAGGAAATGGAAGGAGGAAGGAAAATTCTGTATAATACCTGCACTATACTTTTACTAGCATGATTCCTTATACACTGATGGAGCTCATGAAGCTTTTACCTCGCAGCTCACACTGCTAGTTTTCTGTAACCGATTCTGTTTCCTACCCATTTGCCTTGCACAAAGGCTGTGGTGGCTGTAGGCTGCTATTGCAGCCTGCCTTCTGTGCTACCTTCTGGATCCCCACTGTGAAAAAAATACACTGTGTAATAATTGTGTGCACATAGATCGATGATATCTGCCCAGACAGATATGCGTAGGACAGTGACTGTGATAAATAAGACTACATTCCTTGCACAGCTCGAGCTGTAAACCAGATGGAGACAAACAGTAACCCAAAGGGATTTGATCATAGGAGAGCTGAAAATTCTATGGACAACCTGGCCCAGTGTTGTACCACTCTCCCTGTGATTCTTTTCCACTAATATTCAACTTGATTATTCCTCACTGTAGCTTATAGCTTTGACCTTTCCTCCTTCCCTTGTGCTACAAAATGGAAAGCAAACAACAATTTGGCACATACCCACTGCAGGCCTATGGAAGGTTTTGAAGTAATTTTGACAGTTGCACTAAACTTCTGTTCAGTCCAGTAGGAAATATGTCAATGTAGAAAATTAGGTATAATAGATAGCCAACTGAATGAGGAAGAATAGCTGCTTGAAACTGCAAGGCCTAGAATCATAGAATCATAAAATCAGCC
>NW_008690525.1:0-17049 GCF_000695815.1 Acanthisitta chloris | reverse complement strand
GCTGTCGGCTCCGCCCGCCGTGCCCCTGGCCTCGCCTCCGCCTGCCTGTGTGTGCCCCGCGAAGGACTCCTGTAGAGCCGAGTCGGATGCCTCCTCCTGGGCAGCTCCGGCTCTGCTAACTCTCCAGTCGCTCGGGTTGTTTGTTTGGGTTTTTTTCCGAATGGAAAATAATAAAAGTTACTGGGCATTTTTAATGTTTTGATTGGTAATCTGCTAGTAAGAGCTTTTTGTTCCGGAATGAGTGGTTGTACTTGGTGTTAAGCGTTTCGATACAACCGTCCGAGGTGTGAGTCCTCTCGTACTTCACAGATAGCATTTTCCCTGATTGATGTTTACTTACACAACTCTGTCGTGAGAGGGAGTTTGTTGATACTCGAAGGGTTTGATTTGTTGTTAGCACTGTTGTGTGGGGTGGTTTGTGGAACAGCATCTCAGTTGCTCTAGTGCTTTAAAACTCCAAAGTGACTTTTCCTTAAATGCCATTTCCTTGTCTCATCTTCCTCTTTCCTGTATTTCTGAGTTTTCCGAACCTTGGTTCTCTCTGATCCAACGACTAATTTTGGGGTTTTTTATTAATGTTTTCTAGTCATGTAATGTTTACATTTTTTCTACATTACACCAGACAAAGGAATTAATGTGGGATCGTGTGCTGTTAGTGTATAGTAAGAACATAATGGTTACTCACGATTACTTTGAAGTAAAATGTCTTGAGGTGACACAGTCTTAGATCAGATTGCATACTGAACTGATGTTGATTCTGATCTATCACTTAAAACAGGTTTTCTGTTCACTTATAGTAGAAATAAATTTTGAGTTCTAATTAGCGGAAAGACCTCACAGTAAAACTTTGAGACATGTTGCCTGAAGAAATAAAGTGCTCTCATTTCTGACATGAAGCATAGTAGCTGTGGGTGGGCTGGTTTTGGTCTGGATTTTTAATTTTTATTGACATTGGAAAGGAAAGTTCAGTGTTTTCTGATCCTATTAAGACACTGCAAACTTATCAATGACTTTTTTCTGAAATTGATGATCTCAAGTCAGTACTTCCAGTATTTTGTTGTACATGCTAAGGTGAGGGCATGGGTGAAGTGGTCCTATAGAAATTTTACCTGCAAATTTTGTGGGAAACTACTTCAGTTTCCAATAAATGAGGGGGATTTGTAGAAAACTGGTTTTTTCAATTTGCCTGACACTGCAAACTTATCAATGACTTTTTTCTGAAATTGATGATCTCAAGTCAGTACTTCCAGTATTTTGTTGTACATGCTAAGGTGAGGGCATGGGTGAAGTGGTCCTATAGAAATTTTACCTGCAAATTTTGTGGGAAACTACTTCAGTTTCCAATAAATGAGGGGGATTTGTAGAAAACTGGTTTTTTCAATTTGCCTGCAAGCTGGTGCATTTGAAGAGCTAGCGTCTGTTCTTCATGTACTAAGGAACATAACTGAAAGGTTTTCCTTGAGTTCAAGCACTTACTCATAGGCATGCAGTGCAGTCTTGTGAAAATTGGGCAAACTTTGTATCTAAATCGAGTTTCTTGTTGTAGTTGCTACTACAAGTCTGTTCTATTACCAAATCTGAGAAACTTCCCTTGTCCCTATATGAATGGGCAGCATGCTTAGTGAAAAGGGGTGGCATGGAGAGTTCCACAAGGAAAGCTGCTGTTGCCTTACATACACTGTGGCTACCCTCTCCAGAGAGAAAACGAGCAGAAGCGTCAGTCACTTCATTGTTCTGCCCCATGGCCAGTTCTTTAAGGCACCTTCTCTGCTGGCAGCCAGCAGGCAGTTGGTGTGTGCAGCAGATGGCAACAGTGTGCTTAGTTCACTGGTGGCAGAGGAGCTTGAGCCTTAGTGCTGGGATTTGGGAACTGGAAAAGCTGGAGCAAGGAGACAGATGCTTCAGTAGTGGTTTGGAAGCTGAACTTGCAATGTTCTGTGAAGACACGTCTTGAATCTCTTACATGTAAGGAAAACCACTCCTGCATAAATTAGACCTTAAAACATTTCATGGAAGATTTATCTGGGTATAAACTAACAATTAGCTCTATCTGTGGATATTCTCAAATATGAGCAACAAATATATGACACATAAGTAAAGATTAATGCCCTTTTCCAGGTGAACTCTTCACTATAAAGGCTAAACAACCTTCAAGGACAAGTCAAGAGTTAGTTACATGGTGAATGAACTTGCTGGTTCTGCTGGGTATACTAGCTTGAATCCCAGTTAAGCACATAACCTGTTTCAGTGTGGTTGAAAGAAGATTTTAGAGTGTCTGTACTAAGTAATGATTATGAAACATTGCAAACATTTTCTTGAGAAATAGAGAAAACTGAAGGGAAGTTATAATTCCTAAGAATTCAAGGTAAACTTGAAGTGAATTGGGAGCTAATAGAGAGTTTGTTTCTGGACTATGGTATTTTTCCTTAATCCCAAGGCATGTTTAAAACTGGCAAAGGGAGTGAACTGTTTTATGTTTTAGTACTGAAAAGGGTAAAGCCTCCTAAGAACAGTTAGTTACCTGTCCTATTGGGATGCATCTGGTTTTACCTCTATCCTGATTGAAAGTTGAAGTTTCTGTTTGTTAATAAATTGGTTTGATACTTGCATTATATTCCTTTTACATCCAACAGTATGGCTTTAACTGGGCTTCCCACTGTGATCTTTGGCTCATTTTCCTGCATTTCTCTAGCTTCGCTTCACATAGTGTGAAGCACGAGAAATACAGACTATTTCCAACATGAGGTGCATTGTATTTGGTAGGAAGGAATATCACCTACTTTTGTTCTGCTAGTTATCATTGTAATTTCTTAGTAGAGTAAGCATATGTGCACTTTGAAGTTTAAACAATATAATAGATATTGCATATAATATTTAATGACTGTATATTTAAAAATGAAACACTAAGTGATGTTATCTAAGATTTATGAATACAGTGAGAAGTATGAGGATGTTAGGTGATAGACAAAAAGTTTGCTTCTGGTGCTTTAATGACAGATGACTCAAGAGAAGAAGAACCAGGCTTGAATCTTACAGAAAAAAAAATGCAAAACTTGATGTTGAGATGGTTTATTTTACTTAGAAATGGGTTATACTTAATGCGGAAAATACTACTGCAGAAGTGCACTACCACCTTAATTTTTAGTGATGTTTCTTACCATTCTCTGAGTGGTGTGACTGTCTTTTACATCAGGCTTACAATAAGTCTGAGGTTTACTCATAATCTTGTAAATTAAGAAATCTTGGCAATTTACTCGATCCCTATATTTCAGTTGCTTTTCATTAGAAGTGATTTTTTCTTTGGTTTGTTTTGCTACACCAGAGGGCAGCAAATGCTGCTGCTATCCAGCTGAAGGCACAGAAAAATAACAGAATCGTGCTGTCTTGCAAAGTTACTTTGAAAAAAAAAAAAGGTGGATATTTAAAAAGATTGGTAAAACTTTCCAATAGGCAGAAATACTTAGCTTTTTTCAATGGGATAGTTCTAATGGTCAAAACATATATGAGCTCTTTCATTCACCATGGGTGAATAGAGCACTATGGGAGCACTAGCACAATACCGTAGCTCTGTAGTTCTGACTACCTTCATCGTTTTTTGCTTTGTGATTTATCAGAATGGTAGCAGTGCATTAATTAACATTTGCACAGTGAAGCATTGCACTAGTGAGCTATTTCTGCAAACTTCTCTACAGGCTGGGAAAGTAGCTTGTGCCCACACCAAGAGCTTTGGGACTGCTATGGCCCTGCAACAGGCCTTTATACAAGTGTTTAAAGAGCTATATTCTGCTTGTCATTGCTTGTTAAAATGTTTTCCTTCTAAGACACTGGCTCTGTTAACTGCAGATGTCCTGGGATGACCCTGGGAAGCTGGAGTGAGCAAGAGCTTTGGCAGACAGCTCCCCCAATGCTCCAATTTGTGATTTTATTCCCAGCATTTTGACTGCTTGTTTATGATGAGCCAAAGATGATCCATATGGTCACAGGAAGCAGCCAGGCCTGTGGGTTCTCAGCAGCAGGATAAAGATGACTGTCCTGGTGGAAAGTCAAGGCTTGGGGCAGTGCAGGGCCACAGGCTGACTCTCTGAGGGTTTGTGGACCTGTAGGTTAGATTTACTAACCCACCGAGCAGGGTACTTGGACATTCAGTCTGTTAGTCATCCAGACCTGGATCTTACCCAGCTTTTGCCATCTTATCTGGAGATTCCCACTGAATCACAGAATTCAGGTACTCAGCGGCACTCTGGGTCAGGCCTTTAGGTGACTTCTCATCTCTGCTGATGAAGGCTTGTACCCTGCTAGATGCTTCGCGAGCAAGGGAGAAGCCCCAGTAGGGCCTGCAGTCTAGTCAGAGGAAGGGTATGTGTGAAGCCCAGAGGAAAAGACATCCCTAAGAAAGCTGATGGAATAATGCCCTGGGACATCTCTTTCAGCTGCATGAAATTCCTGCCAAAGTTTTGTGGCTCAGAGCCCCAGAACATGGGCCTCATCCTTTCAATGGTATCACTGCAAGCTGCTGTTTTCTCTCAGATAGTGGTGCAGATGAGACAGTGAAAAGCCAAACTTAAAAGTCTGAAAATGAATTGAAGCAACACTCCCAAGACATGCACCAGTGAGAGTGCCAGCACTGGCAGAATGGTGGGCTGAAGTCAGCCATGTACAAGGACTGTATTAATGCACTATCTGTTGGAAATGATGTATGTTTTCTAGGAAATGAGGAGGTGAGGAGCAGCTGGGTTGAGGGATCACAGTGCTTAATAATTTTAGAGGAAGAGATTTCATCCTTCATGCTGCTCCTATGGCAGTCAGCTGTAAGCCTTTTTCTGAAAGCTTATCTCCCCCACTTCTCCAAGGACACTACCAGAAAAGCTAATGTCATGCATCAGGAACAGAGCATTTTTCTTGGCAAAGCTGAGCAGGGAACTTCAGGCCTTGTCTAAAAAAAGAAAATAAAGGAGGATGTGAATGCAAAATAAAATACCTGTTCCTGGCTATCACTGTGGGGATGCTCTTTTCCTGCAATAATGATAACTTAAATTGAAGATAAGAACTCAAGAGCAAGTTACTTGTGGTATATTAACTGTGGGGACATACCAGCTGCTCTGCAGCTAGTGTCCATTGCACGTCCTTACTTTATTGTCAAATATGGAGTCTTCTGCCTCTTTTAAGGAAAAGGGACTGTCCCAGGGAGCAGACAAAGTGCCACTATTCCCCCCACAAACTGGGGAACTGATGAATTCCAGGCTAACCTCCTTTATGTCTCACTTTTATTCACTGCATCCCTGATGTCAGCAGGACTCAGAACAAGAGCTCAGTGCTCAAGTTAGGTGTTGGCCTTGGTGTAGCCTCAGTGCAGACCACTGCCACCCCCTCCTTACTCAGTTTTCTGTCTGTTTTTTCCCCTGTAAATAGCCAGTTAGGCTGTGACATAGCATGCCCAACAAGAACTGCTTTGCTTGACACCCCAGCCACTCAACACTTCTTCCTGGTGCTGATACCTCAGTTTCCTTCTTTTGAAGTTTGAAGGAAAAAAAATTCTTGCTTTGGCAAAGCCTGTTAGATTATGAATAACTGCTGTGCTTTGGGCTGTCAGTGAGCAACTGACTTGTGTCAACTGCCCAGTGGAATAATTTGGGGAAGACTGTAGCTCCAAGTTAATTCTATGTATGCACATTTTGAGATACAAATCCAGACTGGAGACCTTCCAGAACTGAATTTCTCCCTGCAGTCACTCTGACTAGAGTAAACAGCAAAACTCCATCCATGGAGTTTATAAAAGCAGTCTAGATGGGGAGCAGCAACTCCTTGCAGTTTTTGTGGTGTCTGTCCCATTTCAGGTGGTGGTAAACCCACACATCCCCATTGCAACGTTGGTCACTGGTGTGATACACTGCAGCCTGTAGTCACCTACTGATGCACTGCATCACACCAGAATCTGCCTCGCACTGCACTAGACAGTCAGTGACTTCCTCACCATCAGGGAGCACATCTGCAAGGAGAGGAAGGCCAGGTGCTTTGTCTACTCTAGGTGCCCATGAGAGGATGTGAAGGGCTGGCTTCTTTTGGGGGACTCAGCAGGATGAATATTGTACAGCTCTAATTGTTTTTTGTGCTTGTGGTGTCGTTGGAGATCATGCCAAATTCAGCAGTCAGCTCCCCAGGGATGCAGTTTGTTGTACCATATAGATACCATGCCAGGTTCTGTATCTGTATGTGCTTGTATGTAAGCCAATCCTGCAGGGCTCTGTCATTTCCTGGATCTCAGAAGCATCCTTCAGCTGCCCACAGCACCCTGACTCATTTGCCCACATCTTCCAGCTTCTCCAGCAAGGGAAGCACAGTTTTATCTTCCCCACACACTGCTGGTAGGTGGGGTGCAGCATGAGAAAGACAGTGTAGATGGGTCCAGGGGCTCACAGCAGCCTGAGCTGGGCCCTGTGGTAGAAGGAAGTGTGAGGAGAAGTGCAAGAGAGAAGAGGCCTGGGCTGACAGTTTAGGCTGAGGTGTTCAGCTGCCTGTTTGAGTACTTAATCCTGCTGCCCATAGCTCTGTGCCATCCACACCTGACACATGCCAGGTGTACATATGTCACCACATGTCAATTATCTGCATCTTCACTGAACAGTATTGAAGAGAGGAAGCTGGTGATGCAGACCTTGCTGACAAGCTGATAACCTCCACATCAGCCACATCTGCTCGTGTCTGCACCTGTCCCTGTGTGCAGAAAAGAAGTGGTTGGCCATGAGCCACACAAAATTTCAAGGCTCTAGGCTGTTGCCTGGGGAGCAGCCTCTGTCCTCAGAGAAACTTTAACATTTCAGCATGTATTTTTGTTCATTTCAATGAAATGAAAAAAACAAAACACTGAAAGTTTTTGTGCAACAAGATATTCCAAACTGTTTTGGTTAGGGATAGTTGAAACATAAAGTTTATTTTATAGCGTGACAGTTTATACCACGTGAAGAAAATGGAATCCAATATAAGGAAACCACTTGAAATAAAACACTGTGATGCCTTTTAAAACTGTATTTCGACACTTTGTTGAAGATCAGTGCATTCTCCTGAAATATTTAAAGTGTACATCAGGCATTTTTCTACTTGAATGCTGTTGCGTTGAAATCTTGTGTTTTGACTTGACCTGGGGTGTTGTTTCTCGCTGCACTTTAGCCATTCACCAGAAGGTGGAGCTTAAGGTATTGCCAGCGAACTAAATCTGGAAGAATTGTTACAAAGTGAATTGGAGGGCTTGAAATATGTCTTCTCTCGTACCTGTTTTGCAGAGGAAATCTGGGATCAGCATGGCAACTGCCCAGGCCAGAACACCTCAGACTCTGGAGTCTTAGTGCTCCCAGCCTGTCTGGTTCCAGCACAATCTAATTAAGCCAAAATATCATCACCTAAGACAAAGTCCAGAATCCTTGTACCAAAAGCAAGAATCACACTGCCCCTGGAGATGCTACTGACTTTCTTTGGGATTACTGGGAAACTAATAAATGGGAGAGAGAGGAGCAGCAGTGTTTTCCAGCTGAGGGACTCATTGAACTAGAGATGATTCCTTTATGTTCAGTTGCCCTTTTAATACTTGGATCAATTCTAGTGGGCAGTTTTCCTAGCCCTTGTTTGTCCCAAGGCTAAATTCCCACCACCTCAACTAAGAGACACTTTGAAAAATGTTTAGCTGTAATGGACCCTTTGGAAATCACTTCAGTGTTGAATGTAACAGATTCCTTTGCTTAGTCATCTAGGTAGTCATCTGGCAACACTGATAAGTGAAGATCCAGTTCTTTCAGTTTTACACCATTCCAATGAATGATACAAACCCATTTGCTCCACATAGTAAAATCCAAGAGGGGTGGCCAAAGTTTTAACCTATTGAATCAGAATGAGTGGTTCAGCGTCCTCTCATGAGAAAGAAATTAAAAAAAGAATTTTCTGGCTATTTTATTTCAAAACAGTAGAAAATCTCTATTTCAATTAGTGTGTGGTTTATTAACAGTGAAGATAAGTCCCGCTGTCTATTCAAAACATTCCTCTTTTGTATCCTGAAAAACAATCAGTAGGCTCATAGCAATACGGACACTTAGCAGAAGTTAACCACAACTAAGAGTGAGGTTAACAAGGCAAACCCACTTGCTCAGGAAGTTTTTGAGACAAATCTGAAACACAGTGTTCCTGTCTGGCAGCAGAGAACAAATTCAGCATTTTTCTTAGCTCTTAAAGTACATTTAAATGCTAGCATTCTCATGGGGAAAACTGGTTTCTGAAAACAATTTGCATGAAAATTATCTTTGTACCCACTTCTCTAGAAAAGAGCTTAATTGTCCTTTATTTTCATAACCTCTGTTCCAAGTATCCCAAGTATGAGGAAATAGTGATTTCTGCATCCAACTTGCAACAGTGGTTTTCCTTCAGGCAGCCTCTTCTCCCAGAAAATGGATGGCTGTTCCCCTTGCAGTACAGCTTAGAAGGGGTGCTGCCACCCAGCTTAGTCCTGACGTTAAGGCACAGCAGCTATAGACCCTGTTCATTCTTGTGCTGCCAGAGTCCAACAGAGGTGGAGGTCTGGTTCTTCTGGGTGTTACACAGCAGGAGAAAAGAGATGAGCCCTGCCAAGAAGTTCATACAGGCTGAAAAGGGAAAGGCATACAAGAGCAAGGCACCAGAGACTGCTGAGTAACTACCATGATGTGGTGAGGGTTTTTCAAAGGTGAGTGAGTGCCTGCGGAGGTAATCTAGATTGTCTGGAAATATAAATGCAAAGGGAATTAGTTGAATCTCATTCCATTTGTCTGCATGGGTGCTCTTATTTGAAGTGAAGATGACCTTGTTGATGCTATTAAGCCATTCACCTCACAATTTTCATGAGTTTCAGTGAATTTTTCTGAGTTTCCTAAGGTAGACGGGTCATGGTACAATTCCCTTCTCCAAGCTGGGGCTAGAGAAAGGAAGGACAGAAGGAAGAAGAGCCATTCTACTTAGGCAGGGTCAGAAAAGAGAGAATTGACTACCTTGCTAAAGAGATGAAGCTTGAGCAGAGACCAACCCTTCACAGCAATTTGTCACTTGCAGAAATTTGATGTGGGAGAAAGCAAGGCAATATCAAAGGTTGAAGGATGACAGAGGCTGAGAATAGTCACCTAGGGAAGGTCTGAGA
Organism: Acanthisitta chloris; assembly: GCF_000695815.1. NCBI lineage: Eukaryota > Metazoa > Chordata > Aves > Passeriformes > Acanthisittidae > Acanthisitta > Acanthisitta chloris. Next base: position 7,898 of record NW_008690525.1, on the reverse strand, counting down.
GATGAAAAGAGAGGCCTTCGATGAAGTGAAGCCAGTGGGTGCTAGGAAGCAAGAGGGCAAAAATACAGAGTTAAGAAAATGCTTGGCAGTAATGCTCTGAAGGGAGTGGATACAACAGCAGACAAATCGTAAAGGAGGACAGTTGTGAAATGATGTGAGAAGTTTTTAGAGAGGCTGTGGAAGATGAAGAAAACTGAGACATAGAAACAGTCTTGTCTATAGGAGAGAGCAAGGAAAAGGTGATATTGAGGAAAAAGGCCAAGGGGACTTAGAGGAAGCTGGTATTGACCAGTCAAACACAGAGAGCAGCACTAAAGCAAATATCAACATTGCAGCCAAGCAACAAGGGAGCTGTCAATGGCAAAGGCAAGATCCATTTCAGTGAGTATGAAACACAGATCACAGCTGCAGGACAAATCAGTGGAAAGATGCCAGGTAATCAAATGGGTGCCAGTGTGGAGGTGAGAGTCGGTGAGGGTGTGGTTGGAAGGTAATGATGTGAGAGCTTTTCCCAGCATCATTAGAGTGATCATCATGATCGTTAGAGTCCATGGGAGGTCATCCAAGAGTTGTCATGGGACGGCAATACCAGGATGGGGCAGGAAGAGGAGCTGGGTGAACTGGTGATAATAGGAAGAGGGTAAGTAAGAGCAGGGAGGTGCTGGAATTATTACTTATGAGAAGAAAATGCCATCAGCTTCTCTACACTTCCTCTCTCTGGAGTAGAAGACAGGACCTAATTGCTAAGAAAGGTGTGGGAAAGAAAAGGAAGGAGTAAGAGTACCATAAGGATGAAGAAATGGTGAGGTGCTATCTGAAATGGGGGGTGAAAGGTAATAAAAAGGGAGGAAATATGATTAGGCAAAGGAAAACTGAGGGAGGACAAAGCAACAGTGCTGGAGAGGACAGGGAGGTGGGTGCAGTTAGAGAAGACCTTTTGAAAATGCTACTTGGACTCCAGGATGCTTGCAATTCTGAACAGAAGGGGCGGGAAATGGTGGTCCCTGAGACTCAGAGGTGCTTCCTTTAGTCACAGTGTGCTCAAACCATCACTAGCTCTTCCTCTGACAGGTTGAGTTCCCTCTCCCTTTTTGGCGCCTTGGATCCCAACAATCCATAACCCACAGTCCCATGCCAGGTGCCTCAAATAAAAGTACCTTATTCCTGAAGCAGAGAAAGAACTTCATCAATGCAAAGCTGAATGATAGAACACCCTAAATGTCACAAATACCACAGAATAGATTTGCTAGGCTGGCCCTATGCTGTGTTTCCAAACTGATTCTTCAAGTATTCAGAGCCATCATATGCTGGAAAAATATTTCTTTCTTGGCAGCAACAGCAGAGCTGTGCCCCTCACAGCATGATGGTGTCATGTTCAGCAAAACATCCTCTTTGTGTCCGGGTCAGGGGCAGAGCTGGACTGTGTTGATAGTATCTTCCAGCTGGATCTGGCAGACCAAACTGTGCCTGGAGGGCATGGTGCCTTCCAAGTTGCCCCTTGCGAGATCAGCCAGGCAACACCATACCACTTTGGGGTCATCTCTCTGAGGAAAACCTTCAGGCAACAAGTCACAAGAGCTGAATATAAGCAGTGTCTGCTGCTGAGCACAGTAGCAGAAATAGCCAACCCTTGTCGGGTGGCAGCCAGGGTTGGGGCGTGGATCTGGCCTTCTTCATGGCCCTGGTGACAGGAAGACCATTCATGAAGAAATCAAGCCCAACTCTTCAATGTTTTGAGGGTCAGCTTGTGCAATGGCAGTATTGTTTCCAGTCGCCAGGCTGACATGAAGATTTAGGCAATGGAGCTGCTTGGCAGGAGGTTCTTTCTGAAGAGGAAGGGGAAGCACAAACATCTCAGTGCTGCAGGGCTCCATCTAATTCCTGTATGCAAAATGAGCAGGACGGAAGAGGTCTTGGCCACGAGTCCCCTCTAACGCTAGTCTTAAATAGCCTGCGCTGTGCACACGGCAGTGTGTTTACTTTGTCTTTATGCTTATCATACAGCATTTTGTAAAGCTATTTGGGAAACTTTGACTTGAAAATATATATATATGTAAAGCATCATTTTTTGGGGGGTAGGATAATATTTTTAGAAGATTTTTTTACTTCAAGAAAGCTCATTTATTCTTCTTCCCTATTTAATTAATGAAAAATCATTTCTGCCCCACACTTTTTTAATTATCTGTTTAAGATCTGCAACCACAAAAAACTCCAAATATTTTAAGTCTACATGAGTCACCCTAAAGGTTGAAAATCTTTTGTCTTTCTTGCAAACATCAGTACATACACCTACAGTTAATTTCAGGTATTAAATGCCACAGGTTCAAAGTCTCCTAACACTATAGATCACCATCTGCACTTTAACATGTTTTCAGGGTACTGTTACTGAGGGATAATGTGACCTCAGCAATGTGACTGACAATAAATTCATAGGGTCATGCTGTGTAGCAACTGGAAGAATTAGTCTTGACTAGTGAGATGCCTCTCTTCCTTGTAGCTGTCAAAATCAAACACTAGTTTGAAATTCATTGTACTGCGTGCCTGCCAGAAAATGCAATGCAATGCAGTTTATCTGAATTCCAAGTGTCCTGAGTAGGGCAAAGATGGAGTAAACAATATCCCTAAAAAAACACTGAGAGCAAAGCAGTTACAATTATTAAGGAAACAGTAACCCAAAGCCATTGATCAATCATGCTTTTTTTCTTGCCACATAGAGCCATAACAATAGCCTGCTCTTTTAACAGAAGGACCTCAGAGAAGAAATATGATCTACCGCTGTAAAAATAGAGTTGCCTTCTCACTCCTGGATTTCCAAGAACATGAGTTTCATGGAGGTGCCTATTGGGAACAGACTGTCACTCACTCCTAGTGGGGGAGCAGGGGGAGCATAATGAAAACAGGCTTGGACAATTCTCTAAATCAGTAGAGTTTACAATGGGTCCAGCAGACATTTATTAGAGTTGGGAGGTGAATCCTCTGAGGCTCTCATCTTCACAAAACACACCTCATCCTCTCACAATCCTGGGAGTGCCAAGCCTGGTGAGGGACCTTTCCTTACAGGACCAGAGCTCCCTGTCCCCATCCCTATCCCAGTCACTATTCCTGGGCTAGCAGCATGAGAGTATCCCTGCAATCGCTGCTCTGAGCCGCTGGCCATGGTGTCACCAGGCAAAGCAGAGCAGTGAGTAAGGGCAGTCCCTCCTGGGCTGTCTCCTCAACACTCCTAACTTCTGTCAGAGCTCTGTAGTTCCTGCTGTAGGAGTTAAGGAGAGGAGGATGAAAATGGGTGTCTAGAAGTCCTAAAGTCTCCATCATGTAGCTAGGCTGTGCTGCAGAGCCTGTCCATGCAACTCAGATCACCTCTACCCCTTGGAGTTGTGATGAAAAACTGTTTATTTTGTCCAAGTGGCACCAAGAAGCATGTATGCATGACTGAGCCAAGCTGTAAAGAGTACAGACAGAGCCCTCTCTGAGTTATTTAATTGCCTCTGTGCCAAAGTTCCAATGAAGGACTTAGGGAATACTGTCTCTCTCCTGTCTTAATAATTAAGTTTCTATGCCATTTACAATATAAAAGACTTCCCATGTGTGCATAAATTTACCATTTAAAGTCTAAATTGTGTAAGGCAAAAAAATTTTTTTAGCAGTTTTAGTGTAGGTAAGTCTTGACTTCTGGAACAATTTAAGGTAGGTGACCCAAGAAAAAGGGAATAAAGACACTGAAGTGTCCAAAGCTGTGTATTAACAACCCCTTGGGGTGCTACAGGCTGGAGGAAGAATGTCTCAAGTGTTTGTCAGAGAGGGACTTGGGAGCTGCTGGTGGAGAGCTGGCTCAATATGAGCCAACAGTGTGCACAGGCGGCCAAGAAGGCCAATGGCGTCTTGGCCTGTGTCAATAATAGTGTGGCCAGCAGGACTAAGGAAGTGATATTTCCCTGTATTCAGCATTGGTGAGGCCACACCTCAAGTACTGTGTTCAGATTTGGGCTCCTCAATTTAAGAAGGACATTGTCACTGGAGTGAGTCCAGTGAAGGACAATGAGGCTCATAAAAGGTCTAGAACACATGTCATATGAGGAAGGGCTGAGGGAATTGGGTTTGTTTAGCCTTGAGAAGGGGCTCCGGGGTGACCTCACTGCTCTCTAGAACTACCTGACAGGGGGTTGTAGAGAGATGGGGGATGATCTCTTCTGCCATGCCTGCAGTGAGAGGCCTAGAGGGGATGATCATAAGCTGAGGCAGTGGAGATTCAGATTAGATGTTAGGAAAAATGTTTTTACTGTTAGGGTGGTCAGACACTGGAATAGATTGCCCAGGGAGGTGGTCGAATCACCATCCCTGATGCTGGAGCATATGGTTTAGGGTTTAGGGGTTACAGCAGAGTGGCAGGCTAATGGTTGAGCTTGATCTCAGAGGTGTTCTCCAACCTTGATGATTCTATGATTCTATAATTTGGTCCCATAGGGCTGGAAAACAGCCCACCTTGCCTTGGCTTTGTGGGGAGGAGAAGGTGCTAAAATGGAACCAAAAAGAAGCAGTGCTGGGCACTTTGGCCCTATAAGTCATAGAATCAGAGAACCATTTAGTTTAGAAAAGACCCTTAAGAACATTGAGTTCAACTGAAGTCAAAACATTGGCATTGTTATAGGAGCATGGCATGGAAAAGATATGGTTTTACACATAAACAACTCAAGAATCAAGGCATGCCAGCTCTACAGCTGCCTGAAAAACTTTAGTTGCTCCTTGTTTGTGTGCAGGCATTCTTTAATGACATAATCTCCTCTTCCCTAGCTTTTGTTTAAATGAGTCTACCAGATGGGCACAAAAGAATTCAGATTGCATTGACATTCATCTGGTAATTTCATTTAATTTAAGCAACTTTTCACTTTCTTCTGGCAGTTTCTCTTTTTTTGGAATCTGTATCTAGAAGTTGAATTGGGTAAATACCTCAAATATCTTCAAGAACACATGCCTGCACCATTTGGTAATCTTTCTTTTGTTTTCAGTGGGAGGGTTACCAAAGCACATAAATGGAAACAATTAACCAGTATATTAAAGAAACTGTTTGCAGGCAAATGATCACCAGAGGAGGCAAAATTCAGCAAATAAATTATTGGCTGCTAGTGATTTGCATATAACAAGTATATCTTCTATGCTGTCTTCCTTTTAAAAACTGAGCATTTATTTTACATGATGAAGGTATCTGTGCTTCTATACCAAACTGTGCATATGCTCACGCTGAAACAGGACAACCTGCAAGGAAAAGGAGTGATTACCAGGTGCTTGTAGGAGTTTTATATGGTTGGAAGGTATTTCCTGGCTCTCTTTCTGCCTCTTTTCTCTATGTCAATGGCCTTCAACAGAACTGTGTACATCAACTCAAAAGAATTGCATTATTAACATGCTTAAATCTGTTTCTGTTCATCCTGAAGTAAAATAGATGCTTAGGCTCGCACATATAAATAATACTTGCATTTTGAGCAGGTTTAATGTTGAACAGATGCAAAATATTTACAGGACAAGGGTCTTGGATCATTTAAACAAACTTGTGCTGAATGATGGTTGCTGGTAAGTGGTCAGAAACTCTTGTGAATAAATAAAGCAAATGTTACCGGAATTTAGTGAAAGGCTGCTATGTTTTCCCTTGGATCCAAAGCTGTGATTGAAGCTTCTATGGAAGACACCCATCACAGCAGATGTGGCTATAGCTGCTGAGTGCTGGACCATGCCTTTAGCCCACACTGCCACATCCATACCTGTGCTGATGCTGGCGCTGAATCCTGCTTGCTTATGTCCAACTGAGCTGCAGCCAGTGCTCTGGATTGCAGAGTAGAGCAACTCTCTGTACAGAACTCTTGAAGTTATCTATAAATATCTGGCCAATTTGACTCCCTAAATTCTTCTTTTATATGCCTCTGTCTGCCTGTGTCTTCCATTTGTAAACCTGCCTCTACAAACTGTTGGAAACACCATTTACATCCCACAGCCTGCAGCTATCTTTCCTTTGCATTAATGACAAACATTCTAGAAGTCAAGAATCAGTAAGTTTGTTTACCAAATGCAAAAAGCTGTTTCATTAGCTGGTACAGCTATAAGAGCTTCAAAGGGGATGAAAGAAGGTGAGGCAAGAAGCTCTACTGGATTGTACCAGCTGAAGACTTGCTTCAATGAATTTTCTAGAAATCTGGAAAACAACTTGCTGGTCTGCTGCATCTTCTTTGCTCAGGAATTCTCCAGCACACAGTGAGTATTTGTCTGGTCTCATGTGGCTTGAAAGAGAAGCATCAAATTTCACATTGCCATAGGAACGAGTCCATACTCATTGCAACATCTCAACCTGGTTGTTTTCTGAGTTATCCTCATTCTTGATGGAATTCTGTCTTTTAAATGAAAATCCTCCAAGGCTGCATAGCCATACAGGTGAGCATGGTGGGTAGTTTCATCCAGAAGAATGGCTGCACTACTGCATATTCAATCCTCCGTCTCCCCTGGATGCACTTTCATCGAGTAAGCAATGAAGAGACAACTGAGGAAAATAGATGCAAAGCCAAGAGGCTGCAACAGGCAGCGATATATTTAACATGTGGTATTACAGATGTGCCTTAACTCAAGCTCTCTGAAACTCTGTCATCTAGAGTCCTTCTGTTGGTATCCTGCTTTGTTTTTAAAAGATTGCCAGGCTGTAGCAGTCAAGTTCTAGGAGGAAATATTCCAGGAGTGGTGAAATACAGTCTTCTGGAGACCCTCACAACTAAGGACTCCCTTTGCTTGCAGTTTGCTGCTTCAGGTCTGGATTACAGTTCCCACTTTGTGCATGGCTGCTTTAGTCTCAGCCTGCTCCCAGGCTTCTTTATGGGGTGCAGTGATCACCTTGCTCTGAAACTAAACCCAGGTGTAACTCTGCAGAGGGCTGCCTAGACCAGTATGGGTGAACAGGTGCCAGGTTTGGGTCCCCATGTCCCACAGAGCTCTCCAACACCACCCCCACTGAAACATTACCAGGGTATGCAGCCTACAGTGTTGTGTTATAAACGTACAATCAGCTCATCAGTTAATATTGTCTTCGCCTCATTTTGGATGCTACAAAAAATGAACATGCACTTATGGAACAGCCAGGGCACAAAGGAGACTGTGTGCCTACTGTTACCACTGGTGTGCTTCTGTGGAAGGAGACCCTGAACAGCTTGGCCAGGAGGGCTGGAGCAGCGAGTAGGGCCAAAGTCCTGGGAACAGGTATGTCCAGCAGCAGAGATGTAGCCTGAGATTTTGGAGCTGGCTCTGTGCCAGTCCCCCACGTGCTCAACCACAAGGCTGTGCAGCAGCACGCTCGGGCAGGTGTCTGGGCAGAAGCAGCTGGCACCCGACAGATTGCTGTGCAAAGCCTGCCAGTGTTATTTGTGTTTGAATTGTGCTTATGCTTGTTTGGTCTGTTTGTTTGTTTGTTTTTCCCAGAAAATATGGTGTTTATTTTTCCCAGTACTTGCAGAAACTCTTGTATCCTACCTCTCCCTTCATAGCAGGCAAGAACCGTAATGCCCATTTAGTTGTTTTGGGTTTTCATATTAGTTTCCACAGCAGATGACACATTATTAATTGTTACAAAAATACCCTTCAGTGATGCAACAAAAAGTAGATGAGGGATGTGGGAAGAACCAGACAAGTCAGACTGGGAAATGCCTTGTAGATCTAACAGTGCATCTTTCCAGTGCAAGGCGACGGAAGCAAAAACCTCAGCCAGATGTGGGGTGGAAGTTCAGAAAGAACAAAAGATGATGTGAAGAAGGGAAGACAGCCCTGCGTAGAAACTTCTGCAGCCTGTGCCCCAGCAGAGCTGAATACCCACCCCAGCCGGGAGGACGCAGTGCCACAGGGGACAGGGCAGAAGGGAGCACGGCGCG